>NW_023413255.1:0-45523 GCF_903995425.1 Onychomys torridus
TTTTTGCTAATATAACTGCCATAGATTCAGTCAAACATGCAGGCTAGAGGTAACTTGAGAGACAACTAAGCAATTGTTTTGTTTTTTTTTGGTCCATTTTAGAATCTTCTTTCTCAGGTTATGCTTTTGTAGATGGACTATCCCTGTGACTACCTGGCTCCTACATCAGCACAGACCCAAATAAACACACAGAGACTTTTATTACTTATAAACTGTATGGCTGAGGCAGACTTCTGGCCATCTAGTTCTTCTATGTTAAATTAACCCATTTTTATTAATCTGTAAGTTGCTTCGTGGATTGTGACTTACTGGTACTTTTAAATCTTGCTTCCTCTGTGTCTCGCTGCTCACTCTTGACTCAGCCGTCTTAGTCACAGAATTCTCCTCTCTGATTTTCCTGTCTATACTATACTTCTTCCCTGGCTACTGGCCAACCAGCATTTCATTTAGCAATTAATCAGAGCAATACATTTACAGCATATAAAAGACATGCCCAGTCTTCTGGATCTCACCAGGAGTCAGTCAAAATAATTTTTTCAAATTGGTTTTTGCTATGGCAGACACTGCATAGTCCCACCTATCAAACCGAGGCCTTGGAAGAAAGTGGGCAACTGTTATGTTCACACAGGATTGAGCTTTGTTTGTTTATTATAAGTTTTCATCTGAGTCCAGCATCTTCTTGCCATAGTTCTATGCTCCAGGAAGTTGTTCCCAACTGCAGGAAGTATAGTATCCCCTGATTGCACTCAATCATGGAGGTACTGGCTAGTAGCTTCTTAGTTGTTGCTTAGAAGCAAGGATACAATGCTAACAGAGGGTTTGAATTCATTCAGGGTGTCTTTACACTAGACCAATTAGAAGCACTCTTTCATGTTGTTAGATACTCACTCAGACACACAAACATTGATACCTGAGCTAAGCTGCAGCTAAAAGTCTAGGCTTTTTTTTTTTTTTTTTTTTTTTGCTTTTCCCATGTATACAGTTCCCTTATATATTGGATTCTATGTGTCTCTTAACCCACACTCTCCTAAACATTTCCTAAGTGTACTCAGGCCTGCTGCTGCCTTTTACTAGCTTGAAGAGAGAGTTTAAAAAGAGGGCTTTGTTAACTCAAGCACTGCCTCCCTCATTGCAGGGAGGATTTTTAAACCTTAAAGTGGTTTTGGTATTCTAAGTGGTTGGTTGTATTCATTTAGGTTGAATCAAAGGTATTTATCTCACTAATATCTAAGATGATTCTGATAATTTCCTGTGAGAAAGTTCTGACAGGTTTGGGGAGAGAGAGAGTGTGTATGTAAATTACAATTTTGCATCTTCTCTACTTCCTATTTCATGTCTATTGCCACAAATGAAAACAAATCATTTAGGGGGAGGTGGAAATTTATCGGCAACTATGATAGAGATTTCCAAAATTACCACAGGATTCCATTACATTGCCGAGAATGAGAGTTCAGGTTCCTGGCCATTAAATACAATTTTGATTATTCCTTTGACTTCATGTTCATCATTATAGAACTCTTAGTGACTTGATTTCTTCCCTGACTATTTGGCCAATATGACAAAAATATATTTGAATATTAACCACTATTTTCTATTTTAGGATATGAAGCTAATCAGTGTGGGAAATTTCTGTCCTCCTCCTTTTAATCCACTAATATGTGGATTAACCTTCAGTATTATCTGAGAGAGAGAGAGAGAGAGAGAGAGACAGAGAGAGAGAGAGAGAGAGAGAGAGAGAGACAGAGAGAGAGAGACAGAGAGAGAGAGGAGAGTAAGAGAAATAAATATGGAACATGCTTATTTTTTTTTAGAAATTTAAATTTTTATTTATTTATTTTATTATTATTATTATGTGTTTTAATTCCATACATCAGCCATGGGTTCCCCTGTCCTTGTCCCTCCTGCCCCCACTCCCACATTCCCCCCAGCCCCTCCCCTGCATTCACATGTCCTCCAGGACCAAGACACACCTGGGGATTCATTTAAACCTGGTTGATTCAGTACAGCCAGGTCCTCTCCCCACCTTGCTGACTGAGCATGTGTCCCTGTGAAAGACCAAGGTTCCAAACAGCCAGCTCATGCACTAAGGACAGGTCCTGGTCCCACAGACTGGGTTCCTCCAAAACAGATCAAGCTATTCAATTGTCTCACTTATCCAGAGTGCCTGATCTAGCTGGGGGCTCCACAGCCATTGGTTCATAATTCATGTGCTTCCATTCCATTGGCTATTTGTTCCTGTGCTTTCTTTTTATTATCATCCATTAGGCCATCTTCCCACCTGAGACAAAAATTTAGGCATCTTTTACTATTAATATTTTAGCTTCCCATAGAAACAAGTCATTAATGATGAAGTTGTTTCACAGTGATAGATTATTGTATGAAATGCATTCTTGCAGATTACAGACCATTTTGAGTCTATGGGATATGAATACATCTGGACTTTTACTGTTTCTTACCATCTGGATATATTTTGAGGTGTTTGTGCCTCCAGCTCTATGGCTAGTGGTGGTCATGGGAATATTAGCTGGGTAGTTATTTAGAAATTTTAGTATGTTTATAGAGACACTGAGGGAAACTGATGAAGCAGAATATGCTCAATAAGGACAGAAGAACTTGGAAAGGGAATCAGAAAGTAGAAAAAACATATGGGAATCCCAATCCCGTGTGACTGAGTATACTTAGGGCATGAAATCCCACTCTTTTGGAATTGGTGACATGGCAGCTGATCATGGTGTTTTTTTGAACTTAATAAAGCAGAGACTTCAGTGTGTCAGTGTGTTTGAGGAGGAATTTCTCTGGGGTGAGGGTAGGATAAAAGGTTTCAGGTGGGACAGATTAACCCAGTTGTGAAGGATATTGAGCTTAGCAGCTGTAGTTGTGACAAGATTATTCTGAAGTGTTCCTACCCTTTAAGGGAAAGTGGTGAGGAATACTGGTACAGAGGGCAAAGAAAACCATGATCCCCAATATGCGTTTCTGTTTGGAATGAATCATACCTGGGGAAAGGCGTGGTCAGTACCCAGGGAAAGGTGCAGTTATTGAAATTCCATAGGTGAGGGCTGAGTAGATAACTTAGAGGAGAGAGGACATGTCCAGGGATAGGTGTAGGTTTAGATGGATGGCCTATGTTTAGAGCTGGTCACCAATACAGGAATAAAAACAACAAGACTGAAGGGGAATTTGGGAAGAGCCCATAGCCTGAATAAACCTAGAGACAATTATTTCACCCAGTCAAGCTAAAGCTCCTCTACCACCTTAATGAGAATATTTTTGAAAGACCAGTTGGTATGCTCTACCTTACCAGACATAAGTGGATGATAAGGAATACGAAAATGCCAAGGTATACTAAGAGCTTTATATGATATAAGGTAAACCTGGGACTTGAACTACAGATAATTATCATACTGAAGAGATGCAATGATCCTAAATTTGGGGTTGATCTCCTAGATGAGAAGGTCAATGACTGTCTGAGCCTGTTCATTAGAAACCAGAAATGTCCTCACCCAATTTGAAAATTATCCATGACCATGAGGAGATATTTAATTCATCTGATAGTGGATTTATGAGTATTATTGAGTTGCTATAGAGTCCCTGGAATTGAAGCTCTAGACTGGAGTGTGAGAGAAGTTTGGCTCTGATATTTAGAATTGAGATCTGACTTTTGCCAAATTTTACAAGTGGCAGCAGTAGTTCTTTTCTTTCTTTTCATCACTTTATTCCAAACTGTGCACCTCAATGTAAAACTAAACACTGGTGAACTGTTTTCCTTACTAATTTTTAGTTACTGTAAAATGTACAAATTATGCCAGAATACCAACACTTAAATAGATGAAATCATCTGACACATGGTAGATTTCATATAATAGAAATACTTAAAATAATTTTTTTGATATACTGATCAAAATAACATGTACTTTGAAAAACAATGTTTCAATTTTATTACTAATAACATTGTAATACTTATGTTACAAATTACAGGTACAGTGTTCATTATGGTTCTATCCATGAAATACAGCAAAGCCCTCTTCCTTTCATAGGGGCAGAAAGAAATATTTAGCTGTTTTAGGTACTGTACATTTTGTATACACTTAGGCAATTCTTAAATAGTATAGAAAATATTAAACATGGAGACTACAATGCAGTACTCTACAGTATAGCTGAAGATCATATTTTTTTAAAAAATGTGCACATGGTGGTCTCTTTAAGCGTTAAGGATTTAGATCAGTGGCAGCGTGCTTTCTTAGCAAACACAAGGCCCTGGCTTTGATTGTCAGCTAAAAACAAAACAGAAAGTGCACATCAAGTTTGAATGTACATAATTGTTAGTGCACTGACAAATCATATCCCAAGGGAACCAGAGCTCCCTCCCTCCTCCAGACAGACCTCTATGTAATGGCCATCAGCGATCAAAAAGAAATCAGAAAACTGGTTTGTGGCCACTTTGTTAAATAGCTCCCACAAAAGGGACCACTATCCATTAAGATGCATTTATCAGTTTTTATATTCCTAAAACAAGATGGGGTTACACATGACTTCTTTTCAATCAAATTTTAAGAAATAACAGGACTGAGTAAGATATCACTAATATTCATTCTTTCTGGAGATGTAGGACTGGTTTCTTAGGATTATTAATTAATATGTGGAAAGGATACTTTTTAGACAATAGAAGAAATTACCATTTGCTTGGCTTCTGTTGCTAAGCATAAATATTTTTAGTCTTCTAAAAATGTTTGTCTTAAAGCTCACATTAATACTTTTGAATCTTTCACACCTGACTATTTTCCCAGTTTTGAGACTTGGTGGGTTAAGTGTGGGTCCATACCAACTGGAGATGCATGATTCCCCTGTACTTTCCCATGGAAAAAATTGTACTCAGTTCTCATTTCCCTTTCTACTGCCGAAACATTAGTTGGAAAAACAAATGCATGTTATTAAAAATTAAATTCAAAACACTCAAAATAATTCAGTATTAGAAATTTGATTCAACTGTAAGTCTCTTATTGGAAGTCGCACTGGGCAGGCTAAAGGCTCCCACTCCATGGTTTTTGCCATTTAGGAAGTTCACAATGGAATTCAGTGACTACAACACTGGCTTCTGGCTCCTCATTCTCTGTCCAAGTTTGTGCCTGATTCTCTGGTTTATCCTTTGGCAGCTTTTTAGCTATTGCCATGAATATTTCATTAACATTCATTGATGCCTTATCCCATATTTCAAATTTTACTGTTGTATCATCAAGACACATAGTTTGGGTTAGAAGGCAGTCCCAATGGTATGCTCTTGAAATTCATGAAACTTGCACTTCACAACAGCAGACTCTCATAGAAGTACCAGTTTTAACTGGCATATTTTATTTCCAATGTTTGGCCCATTGGGTCTCGTTGCTCCTTGATTAGCCATGTCCAAATTTGAAAGATGTCCTTAATTTCAAATTCCTAAATGAACTTCCAGTAAGCAAAGGATCAACATACTTTTCTTTCTGTAGAAAATACCTCAGCTACCAGAGTGCTGGGATGAAAGATGGGTGCCTCCATTTTCAGCGCCTTTTAAAGTTCAAAGCTTCTGAATCTTTACTTCCAAAGACCTGGGGTGACAGGAGGCCACGCACTGCCCAGAGATTGGATGCTCTGCAGCTGCAGTTGCATCACCTGCTAGCTGCTTCTCACACTTGCAATAGTTCTTAATAACTGTAAGTCTTCATAGGTAAGATGGAGGTGGGCTCCCACAAACTGATAGAGTGCCAACTATCAGGTTGAAAGAGCGGATATAAATTGGACAGAAATTTCCTAGTGTCAGGAACTGATGAAGAGGAGTGGATTGTAATGTCAGGATTCCCTGCAATTAATTGTGTGATTCTGGGTACTGGAGCATGCAGTCCTAGTTGTCTGTTCATCCCATTGTTTCCCTTAGAGATGATGGACCTGTGGGTCTAAGGAGATTGGCAAGGAGTAATTTGAGCCTTAAGTCCTCTATGGTTCTGGTGTGAGAGAGGGTACTTAGCTTGAGTGATGTTCGGGGTAGGTTCCTGTAACTGGATAAAAGACGGGGGATTGTGTGAAGCAACAGAAGTGTTCTGGGTGTCACAGAATATGTGTTCTATCTGGGAGGTTGTGAAGGGAAATGGCATGTTAGAGCTGGTGGACAGAGTTGCTAGGAGGAGGAACAGAGGAGTAGCTGACAACTCTGGGGTAGGAACACGTGGGAGCAAATGAAATACAAGTTAATGTCTTAGCTACATAAATCCCTTCCCATCAGGAGCTCAGGGCAGTTTGACACTAACAAAAGTGTGTGAGTAAGAGGGATACGCCTGAAAATACAATTAAGTGGTGGTGTTTGGTGAGGTAAGTAAGGCTATTCCTCTAACCTGACAAGGGGGACACCATATGAGAGGTCAGACCCACAAACTCTCACAGGATGGAGTAAGTGGCTCCAGCGTCTAAAAGGAAGTAAATATGTGGCTCAGATACAATATTGCTACTTAGGTTCCTAGTGACAAAAGACTGTTGTTCTGTTGGGACCTGGGTACCTTCAATGGTCCATTACTAAGCCTAGGATATTGCATGGAGTATGGTCTTCAATTGCTATTCCCAGGTAAGGAGGTACAAAGGGGCAGGCAACTGACATCTCTTTGATGCATTTTGGACAAGGCCCAGTTGGCCCATATCAGGTATGGCAGCGACAATTCCAATGACCTTCTCTTTCACATTTAAAGCAGGGATATGCAGGATTTTATGGGTCTGGATAGATAGCCTGTGCCAGCATTTGTCAGTCTTGCTTGCAGGCTTTCTCATCTCTCCCAATGTATACCTTAAAAGCCACTGCTAAGTCCACACTGCTGTCTGTGTGGTCAGGGCCCTTTCTCAAGAATTTGAAGTTTTCACCTATGAGGGAGTACATACCATTTTGTCTTCCTGAGTCTGGGTAATCTCACTCAGGAGAGTTCTCCTTGTTCCACATACTCTCCAACATAAGCTGACTTCAGTGTTTTGATCTTAGCCATTCTGACAGATGTAAGGTGGTATCTCAGAGTCATTTTGATTTGCACTTCCCTGATGATTAGGGATGTTGAGAAATTCCTTTAATGTCTTTCAGGCATTTGAGCTTCCTCTGTTGAGAATTCTCTGTTTACCTCTGTAGCCCATTTCTTAATTGGACTGTAGGGCATTTTCATTTCTAATTTCTTGAGTTCTTTATATATTCTGGATATCATCCCTTTGTGAGATGTGGGGTTGGTGAATATCTTTTCCCATTTTGTAGGCTCTTGGTTTCTAATGTTTACCATGCCCTTTGCTCAACAAAAGCTTCAGAGTTTAAGAGGTCCCATTGATTGACTGTTTCTCCCAGGGTCTGTGATACGGGTATTATAATTAGGAAGTGATCTCCTGTGCCAATACATTCATGACTACTTCCTACTTTCTCTTCTTTCAGGTTCAAAGTAACTGGATTTATGTTGAGCTTTGATTTATGTTGAGCTTTGTGCTGGAAGTGGCCTTCTCAGGTAATCATATTGGTGACTACCCTAAATGACATCATAGAGCTTTCATCCATTAACAGATGGAGGCAAATGCAGAGAAGCATAATCAAGAACTTGGAGAGCACTGAAAGACCCATTGAAAAGTGCGTGGAGCAATTATATTATCAAGGAAGCATTAAGATCATGATGGGAAAACCAAGAAACAGATGACCTGAGTTTGTTTGATCTCATGGACTCTGTAGGGACAGCTAGGGTGCTGGCCTGTGAGTTTCCTAGGCCCTCTGCCTCTGAGTCACAGTTGTATAGCTAGGTCTTTCGTAGGAACCCAGCAGTGGGATGAAGATCCGTCACAACTGTATGAGCGGGCTCTTTGGAAGTTATTCCCTGTGGTGGGATGCCTTGTTCACCCTTGATGCAGAGGGAGGAGAGTGGTCCTGCCTCCACTTTATATGCCATTTTTGACTCTTCCCAAGGGAGACCTTACCCTTCTGAAAGGAGAGGGATGAGGAAGGACGGATTGTTGAATGGAGGTACAAGGGAAGAACAGGAGAAGAAGTGGGATGGGAAATTTGCTGTAGGTATCACAAACAAAAGGAAAAAATATTAAAAAGACATGATGAAATATAAATGAATGCTAAATAAATAAATAAACTCCATATAAATGTTTGCTCAGTGTGCCTCTTAAAAGAGTCATGTCTGTATTAGTAGCTAGCACCTAACCATAAAGCCTGCTCTGAAAGTAGACCTTCATCTGTTTCAACTAGCAATAGATTTGCTAAGGAAAGGCAGTTATCAGAAAACCATGATGGGCCTCCATTTTGGGGTGCTTTGAATCTCTTTTAAACATATTTTAGGTCTCATGGGGGAAATTCTGGACCCATGTAGAAATTCCAATTGAAGCACCAGTATTGTGTCCCAACAGACTATTCCCTAAATACCACACATAGACTTATTCATAATTAAAAAAATCAACAAAAACTCAGACTTGTTACTAGATAACAATTACATTTTAAACTAACACATATTAATTAGCATTTCTATGATACATGGATTGATATCTTTCCTCAGTATTGCAAGTTCTCCTTCTTCTCACTTAGTCTCTTCACAATTCTGGGACTTCACCCTTCTACCCAGAAACCTTTGTCTGGTTCTCCCATGTCATCTTATTCTCCCTAGCTATAAACCAGTCAGCATCTCCCAATTTTTTGATTTTGTTTTGTTTCATTTTATTTATTTTGTTGTTGTTGTTATTTTGAGACAGGGTGTTTTTTTCTCTACAGATTTGGTGCCTCTACCTACATCTTACTCTGTGGATTAGGCTGGCCTCAAACTCACAGAGGTCCACCTAGCTCTGCCTCATGGTTGCTGGGATTAAAGGCATTAGCAACCACTGCCAGGAACCAGTAAGCTTCTTCATTAAGCCAATGTAAATGATACATATTTAGACAGTATAAAGGAATATTTCACAACACATCCTTGGCTTTTTTCACAATAATACTCTTTTGTACATTTTATATATTTTGTGATGGAATTATATATTTCTTTCCAGGCATCTGTTTGAAAAAAGTTTTAAAATTAAAATCCAATCATGGAAATATTTGGGAAATTATATATATATATATATATATATATATTTTATATATATATATATATATATATATGTATCTTTTCTCTAAAATATATGTATTTTTCCCTAAACATTTCACTTAATAAACAGTAAATTCATCCTCATTTATTTGGACTAGAATTTGAACATTTTATGGAAGTTGTTCCTTGCCAGGTGATGCTTAATTTCATACTACAGTCTTGGCTGTGATCTACAACTGCCTTCAATTATGGGACAAAAGTTGAAAATACCATGAGTATTTGGAAGAATATCTACATGATAAATTTGCTATGTACAATCAAGAGATTGTATAGATGACTATATCTTATTTGGTACTGAATGTAAGGATGCCAGGTGCCTGGTACATAGAAGTTGTCACAGAATCAATTGTAATAGTTTTTGTTCAGAGTAAGATGCTGTGGTAAGTTTTACTGTGGAACCGATTTTTAATTATATGCATTAAATTACCACATATAGTTTGAAATCAGTATATAGCTTCATCTATAAATTTGATCTTAAATACTACATTTCTCCAAACACCATTTCTCAAAAATCTAAAAAAAACAACAACAAAAACCAAAAAGCTGTGTAGGATGGAGTTTTCCCTTTATTGATGCTGCTAAAAATGTCAGAGCATCTCAATTCTGCTGTGAGTAGGTCATGAGTTTTGATTCAGCCATCTGGAATCAACAAAAGCAAATCAGAATCTTGTGGAAACTTGCAAACATATCGTCTTCTGAAATTACTTCATCAACACCACCTCTCAAATTACCTTCTTTGAGATCTTTTGGACTAGAAGGTAACCTGTAAGTTTTGTGAAGAATTATTGGAGGAAAGAGCACAAATTATCCTCTTTAATATTCATATAGTTAAGTTAAAAAAGAACATGATTTAAAATATAATGGGACAACAAATATTCTAAATCTCCACTTTGCAATTTGGATATTTGGGTTTTAAAGTATGATGAGCTCTTTCAACTATAGCTTGACTATTGTGATTATAAGGGATACCTGTAGAGTGACTGATGTGCCCGTTTCCTGGCTATAGTCCAGCTCATAGCTCAATTTTGCTAGGGGCTTGGTTGTAAACAACACAAGAGAAGGAAAACTGTCCCAGAGACCTGCATCAGACAGAGGTGATATAAACCTAGTATAGGCAGAGATTAGATGGGATTTCCTACACACCTGCTCTGAGTTACCTGCACTCTGTAGGTCATACAACTGTCTCTAAAGCTACTGCTTCAGCCTTAGTATTTGTGATCACTGCATTCGTCTTGCATTCTGCCTTATCAGCAAGGGAGATTTATTTTGGGAAACAATACCTGACATAAAACAGGAGCGTATTGATCATATGATCCCTAAGAAGACCTATTAAAAATGACTATATGAGGGAAATTTCTCCCTTAGCCACCTGGGATTCTATGTGGAAATTTCAAGTGTAGATTTCAGAAATAAGTACAATTAGGGAAATAGAAATAGTATATTTTAAATTGTTACCTGAAAGGTATAAATGAAAGCCCCAAATCACAACTAGCCATTACCAGGTGGAAAGCAAGGCTTTCAAGTAGAGAGCTAGTATACAGGAATAAACAGCTGCATATTTGACCACACCCAACTTATCCTGGGATACTTTTCTCTCTTTTGAGAATTGCATTATGGTACTTCTATATATTACATCATTTCCTGTCATTCACTTTCAGTTTAATTGTTTCTGCTCAGCACTCATGTAGTGTGGAGGGTGAAATGAATTGGCAGTTCCAATAGTGATCTGAAAGAGTACCACAGGATTTGCTTTCCATTGGAAGAACTAGGATTGCATACCTTGTGTTCCTGTATCAGGGGCAATCCTGACTACCACATTTTAAAATTGTACTGTTGTGGAGATGAAGCACGAATTATTATTTAGAAGTATTTAGGGGAGATAAAAAGATAGAAAGTACAGATTCGTACGAAGATTGTTTGGATTTTAAGACATGTGCCCTAGGGTATTTAAAGGTTGCCAATTGGTGGAGCAAAAGACCTCCTCCAGCATAGTCCATAGTCCAATTATCATCTCTATGCTGAACTGCTGGGTAAATTTGTGCCCTAAAATTCGTATTCCAGGCATAAATGGAAAGCATACACTAATCCATCAGAGGCAAGGAAAGCTATCAAATAGAGGTGTCAGCAGAGTTTGTTTTTTACCAGTCAGCCTCTGGCTATATTCACAGATTCAGTTATTCATGGGTATAACAAAAACCCAATTGTACATTGTCCCTGATAAGGTATATTGATCCTAAATTTCACAAGAGACTGAACCCTTTGAACTGAGTGTGGGAAATTATGTTCTTCCTCATATTAATCCATTAAAATTCAGGATAACCTTCAGTCCTATCCCATGCAGTGAATCCCAGTGAAATTAATAAATAGCATCAGATTGATTTCTCTTCTATAATGACATTATTATGTAGGGAACTAAAAAGTGGTTCGTTCCAACATATGGGGAGTTGTAGGCATATTTTTGAAAAGGTCTGTGAAGATCCAGTGTTACAGTAAAAGCATTCCTATGGCCATAATTTCAAATAAATCATGAATTCCTGCCAAATGAGTGATAAAACTACGGGACCCCTTCATAGTATAAGAAAGTAAGTATTCACATTATCTCTCCATATATTCTGTGATGTATTTCAATTGATTTAAAATATTTATGTAAGTTGTAAATGTGTCTACGTATAAGTTTGCTTTTGTTGGTGTGTTAATTATCTAATATTTGTGCTCTTTAATTCCCCATCTATGTCAGAAGTCACAGTCTTCACATCAGACATCATTGTCCTTTTAATATGAACTATGTTTCACAATTGCATTCAAGATTTTCTCATTCTGAGAATAATGGAGAGTTTCCTGGATTAATAAGTTGACCCTGTAAAAACAATTTAAGTTGGTTTTTTTTTTTTTCATTTCTTTTCTATTTGGATTTTAGAGACCGAGTTTCTCTGTGTATTTCTGTTGCCTGTCCTGGATCATGCTCTACAGAGCAGGATCGCCTTGAACACAGAGATCCACCTGCTTCTGTATCCCAAGTGTTGGGATTAAAGGTGTGCACCACCACCATCTGTCACGTTAAAATTCTTTACCATTTGAGCAGTTGTGGAATTGTGTTATTATAATGTAAAATGTGCTTCTTTAATGACTGTCATAGCCAATGTTGCCTTTGTGAGTAAGGATAAATATTTAGAAGACAGTCTGAAATTAAGTGCTTTCAGAGAATTTGCAGATAATATTTCTGTTTCTGGCTCCTCTATCTCCTGGCCATGTGGAATATACTAAGTTATTATATTGGACAAATTTTGTCTTCCTGTCAATGATATATGTTTGCATTTCTGAAAAAAAATGTGAAAACTTTAGACATGTCATTGGGTTCCAAGCCAGTGGGTCACTTTGAAGGACTAAATGTTGGTAAATTACATCACTTGAAGCTGCTGGTAAAATCATGCAGTTTACCTCGTTATTTTGTAGTTTTGTTGTCTGGTATTTGATCTTCATAATGCAGGATGCATGTAAGTGCATATAATATGTCTACCAATGGCTTAAGGTATTGTTTCTAACTACCTAATATTGTAACAAATTGTTAAAATGACCTCCTTTTTAAGAGCAAAAATGGTCAAACATAGGATTACCAAATTCTGTGCTTTTACATAATGGAGAATCCACACCATTTTCCTTGCATGTTTTGTCTTTAGATTACAAAGGAACAGCAGAAGCACTGGAATGTGTATATTTTTAAACACACTCTAAAGTGCCTAGACATTGTATTTCTGTCTGCAGCTTTCTTTATTTAACATCTGTATAGTTTTTGATCTCATGAGACAGATCCTAAGTTCCCATGATAGATTTAATTATACAGGACTCAGGATACTCTATGTTTGGGCACATGACACTTGTTGTCATCATCACACACACTCCTGGATCTCTGTGAGCAAGGCTTCATGTCTTGGCTCTCAGGTGCCATGAATACTACAGAGGCTCTGGGAAGATGATGGGTCCCTACTAACAATGAGTGCCAAACTGCCCACTGCATATATACACCATTTAATCTACATGCTTTTCAACATATGCTGTCATTAGATTGTTTACTCTTGGCAATTCTGACAGGTATAAATATAAAACAAAAAAAAATGAAAACTCTGTCTCTATGCTCTGTGTCTGCAAGTCTGACAAATCCTTACAGACATTAGAATCTGACACGTATTTGGAGAGTCCTGCTCATTCCTCTCTGTTATTTATTTTTCGGCACTGTTTACACTTTGAGAGAAACTTGAGGGACAATGAAACCCATTATGGAGATTATTAGGAAAAGGGAATAGGGAAAGGCTTCATAAGACAATGGAAATAACCTTTGTGGAAAAGGTGCAGAGGAATTATAGAAACCTGCTTTGATGAGGTATCCAAGCATGGGAATATGGGCCTATGTAGCTATTCCATGTATGCCCCTAGATAGGTTACATGTTCATGCTGTTTGCAAATTATGTGATCACACATTGCATGTATTACTTAGGACTTAGAGTCCAGTGGTCTCTAAACATCTTTCCTGTCTGCAAGTCTGTTCATGTTTCATCAACTACCTGGGAGTGTGGCTAGGAAGTATAACAATCCAGACTCATTGTTCTTATAAAAATATAAGGGTTTAGAGGATACAGGTGATTGGCAGTGGGGACAGATTGTCTCACAGAAATGCTTTCATCTGAGGCAAGGGTCATTGGTTAACAGAATTGGGTATAGAAGGAGATTTTGTGGTACCTGGACATTCTGCGTTAGCTAATTGTGTTAGCTGTTTCTGGTATGTGAACTATATTCCATTGCTTCTTGGATCTGGCTGTGAGAATCTGACAAGGTGCTGGCAAGGCAGAAGAGGAAGTTTGGAAAAAAAAATTATAAGGAGAGTTCCACAAGGGCACCCAGATTAAACAAGGAGCGTCTTGAAATCAGAAGATTTTGAATGATACTTATCTAAGGTGTATCTGACATGCCCATGTAGTTCTAGATGACTCTGTAGGTTGGAAGTATTTTTAAACATATTAAGAGGCAACCACAAGAATTAAAAATCTTCATCTGGTAGCCATGATAAAATAAATTTTACAACTCTTGTATCTGAATTTTATTGGTTAGTGTTACAAAGAGAGAGAGAGACAGAGACAGAGAGAGAGAGACAGAGAGAGAGACAGAGAGAAAGAGAGAGAGTCAGAGAGAGACAGAGAGAGACAGAGACAGAGAATATCATATGACATGATTTATTTTTATTCTTATTATCAATTTGACATTTTATTTTCACCTGAGGCAAACCATAAGGAGACACATATGATTCAACAATGAGGGCCTTTAACAGTGTTAGATTATTGTATAACTTTCTATTTTTTGTAGAGTACAGACCCTTGTGAGTCTTGGGGTATAAAGTCCTACTGATTATTGTTTCCTACCACCTGGGTATATTTTGATGGTCCTTGCTCCTCAGGCTCTATGGCTGATGGTGGTCCTGTAACAATTAGCTGAGCAGTTAACTAGAAATTTGTATGTTTTATGGGAGTCGCTGACTGAAATGGATGAGGTGGTATATGTCAGGAGGTACAGGAGTACTTGATGACAGCATGAGGAAGAAGAAAATATATATATTATTCTTAATCCAGAGGGATTGAGCACAGTTGTAGGATAACAAATCATTATTCTGCAATTAGTGACAATGCATTAATTCTGATGTGCTCTGGAATATAAGAGAAGAGGTCCCTGTTTGTATCAATGTGTGTGATGAATAATTTCTCCTTGGTGACAGCAGAACAAAAGGTTCCAGGCAGGAGAGATGTATTAAGTGGGGGAAGCCCTCAAGCACAGCAGCTGTAGGGTTTACATGAATTACCTTGAAGGGTACCTACAGTTCAGGTGGCTGGCCTGAAGGATAATGAAGGACCTGATCCCCAATGTGGATTGGGGTTGGGCATGGATTATCGCATGGATGAGGTAAGGAGGGTCAGCAAAATTCCATAGGACACAGCAGAGGTCACAGAGTAGAGGAGTGAGCAGGAGCTCAGGGAGGGGTGATAGTTTAGATAGGATGCCAGTGGTTAGACCTGGTGTCCTTTACTTGAGTTCAGACACTAGGATTGACTGGACTTGCTTGGGAAGTGCCCAGAGCCTGAAAACACCTAGAGACAATAAATTTATCCAGTCAGTGTGAAATATCTGTGGCATTTTATTAGTATATTTTTGGAGACTTGTTTAATGCTTTACATTCTCTGACTAATTAGAATGGTAAGTGATGTGAAAATGTCATGGCACAATCAGACCTTTATATATGATCTGGTAAATCTTGGATGTGATTCCAGACAATTACCAGAATGAAGAAAGACAGGGATCCCAAGTAAAGGGATGATGTCCCAGAGGAGAAGGACAGTGACTGAATGAGGCCAATTATTAGGAACCAGACATGCCTCAACCTAACTTGAAAATGAGTTCGGCACCATGAGGAGATCCTCAGTTCTTCTGACAGTGGCTTTAAGAGTGAAAGCAAGCTGTCAGTCAGTTCCTGGAAAGTAACGTCTAGTTTGTTGGGTGGAAAAGTTTGGTTCAAATATTTGGAATTAGAATTTGACTTTTGGTAAATTTGACAGGAGCCATTAATAATTCGTAGAACTGTAAGTCCTCAGAGGTAGGCTGTAGTTGGGCTTTTATGAATTGAGACAGGGCATGACTCTTAGTGTAAAAGAGTTGATACAGATAGGACAGAATTTGCCTAGTGTCAGGAGTTGACTGTAATTATGTGGCTGCTTTGTATGGATTCCCTGTGATGAAGGTGGCAGGTCTGGGCCCTTAATGGCCACTCTCTTAGCTACCCTGTCAGACTGGTTTATTCTCTTAGAGATGATGGGACTGTTGTTGTGCTTAGACCAACAGTGGATGATCCCTATAGCTTTTGGGAGATGGAAGGCTTTTAGCATGGCCATTATTTGCCCTGAGTTAGATATGAATCCTCCCTTTGCTGTATGATATCTGTGCTCTTTACATATAAAAGTATCAGACAGTATCATATTAAAACCATATTTGGAGACTGTATAACATTTAGGGATTGCCCCATGTCCAACTGGAAGGCACAGAGAAAGCTACCAGCTCAGCCTATGGTTAGTAATGTATGTGGGTAATGCCTGTCCTTCTACCACCTCAGCATCTGACACTATGGCATAGCACACTTTATGTGTTCTCTTATGTGAAAAACTGCTGCCATCTGGTTATCAGGGGTAACTGGCCTGAGGCAATGTGCCCACCAGTGTATGAGAAGAATTGGGCTATATTTCCTCTAGGATTCAGTAAGGAAAGAGATAGAAAATGATTAGAGTTAGTTTGAAGAAGGAGGCTTAAAATATGAAGGTGTGAACAAGACTGGAAAGTAAGAGTGTCATCTTCCAGTTCACCACCTGCAGAAAAAAAAAAGTGTAATGGAGGTAAGTTTTGTAAGATGTTATAAGCTAAGAGTCAGGACAGATAATAATGGATGAAGAGAGTTGTGAATGGCCCATAGGTTAGTTTCTTTTATTCCCAAATAAGGAGCTCAGTTGCTGCTAAAGCAGGAATGCATGGTGCCCACCCTGAGTAGTGAGGTTGAGTTTTTTAACAGATTGCTACAAGTGCAAAAGAGGGTGCCAGATGATGCCCTTGGAGCCCAAGTATATAAACCTCTCTTTCTGTTAAATAAAGAGAGATGGGCTGAGTTAGGTTTGGGAGGATTTGAGGGAGAGTTTTAAGTACCTACAAGGGTACAGTTCATAAATAGATCTAGAACTTTGGAGGGAGAGCCAGGAACACTTCAGTGAGATACAGGACTGTATTTTCTAGAAATGGCAACTCAGAATAAAAAGTAAAGGTGCACAGAGAAACCAAATTTCTAAAAAAACAAACAAACAAACAACAACAACAACAACAACAAAAAAAGAAAAAAACACATTAGAAAAAGAAACAAAAGCTCCAAAGACATGGATGTTAGATGCAATTGGAAGCCCAGATTCACATTCAGAAAAGAGCAGTGAGGAATGGAGCCTTTCTTACAGATACCTAGATTATAGGAGAAAGCAGCTGAAAATAAGTTCATCCCACTAGCCAATGTTAGTCAGGTTTTTACTGTTAGTAGGTGGCAGATCTCAGGATAAATTACATTTATCCTGTGTTCCCCTTTCAGTTTCTGTGATTCGTGATTCCTTCAGAAAACACAAGGGGGGATACATGAGTCAGTGGATCTGATGGAGATATCCAAATTCACTGATGTCATTTGTTTCTATTCCTGGGTTTGAGATCTCACTTCTTATTGGTTCCTAGTCTATGTCTATTCAAATAGGAGGCAGTCCAGAGCAAATAAAAATGTCTGCACTGAAAGGGTTTCTCTGCCAGGCTCCTGGCTAAAATCCAGCTCATAGCTGGAGTTAGTCAGGAGCTTGACTATAAACAAACCCAGAGAAGGAAAACTGTCCCAAAACCTGCAACAGACCAAGGGAATATAAACCTAGCATAGGCAGGGAATTGTAAGGATTCCCACACTGATGCTCTGAGTCTCTTGCACCTGTTTGCTGTGTAGGAAATGTGCTCCTGTCTCTAAAGCCACTGCTTCAGCCTTAGTATCTGTGATCTCTGCCTCAAACTTGTATTCTGCAGTATCACATAATTGGCAAAGAAGATTTATGTTAGGAAACAATACCTGACATAAAATAGGGATGTATTTCTCATGTGCTCCCTCAGAAGACCCTGTAAAAAATGACATTGTCAGGGAATAATCTCATAGCTATCAGGGATTCTGTGAGAAAATCAAGTGTCTGACTCTAGAAACAAGTGAATATGGGAGATTTAAAGTGGCATATTGGAAACTGTTGTCTGAATGATACAATTGAATGCCCCTAATCACAATCAGCCATCAGCATGCAGAAAGCAGGGCTCCCAAGTAAATATCTAGGGTCAAGTAGCTGGAAACATGACAACCCCCTACTTACCACGGGATGGTTTGCTCATTTAGGAATTGCATTCTAGTGCTAGGATACATTACATTTTTTCCTGTCATCCATTTTCAGTTTCATTTATAAAGGTGCAGTGCACATTTAGTTCAGAGTTTGAAATGACTCTGAAGCAGATCTCAAAGAGTACCACAGGATTGGCTTTCCATTGGTAGATTTGAGATCACTCTTCTTATTGGTTCCTGTGCAAGGGGCATTCCTGCCTCCCTCATTTCCCCAGACTACTGTTGCTTAGAAACAGCAGAAAATATTAGTGAGAATGATAGAGGGAAGAGTAACAGATAGAAAATACAGATTATCCTCCAGATTGCCAGGATTTAAATTCATGTGGTCTAGGGTATTTAAAGAAATGCCAAGGGGTGGAGCAAAAGACCTGCCCCCAGCACAGTACAGACAATCTCAGACAGCTTGCACCCAGGCCCATTGATCTATCATCCTCTCTGTGCAGACCTGCTGGGTTTATGGGCACTAACAGGTTCCTATTCCATACACGACTGGAAATTTCACCCTCCTCCTTCAGAGGCCAGGAGAGTTTGCAGACATATTAGGTAGAAAGAATAGAGAGACAGAGCTTCATTTGGTTTGGGTGCATGGAAAATACTGTGACACAGGAATGCTTAGGTATCATATGTTTGTAAATTTTTGTTGATATAAATGCCATAGATTCAGGCAACCATGTGCAAGCTAGAGGTAACTTGAGAGAGACAACTAAGCAATTGTTTTTTTTTTTTTTTTGGTCCATTTTAGAATCTTCTTTCTCAGGTTATGCTTTTGTAGATGGACTATCCCTGTGACAACCTGGCTCGTGATGCAGCTCAGACCCGAATAAACACACAGAGACTTATATTACTTATAAACTGTATGGCTGAGGCAGACTGCTGGCCATCTAGTTCTTCTATCTTAAATTAAACCATTTCTACTTATCTGTAAGTTGCTTCATGGCTTGTGGCTTACTGGTACTTTTACATGTTGCTTCCTCTGTGTCTTGCTGCTCACTCTTGACTCAGCCTTCCTAGTCCCAGAATTCTCCTCTCTGATTTTCCTGTCTATACTATATTTCCTCTCTAGCTACTGGCCAACCAGCATTTCATTTAGCAATTAATCAGAGCAATACATTTACAGCATATACAAAGACATGCCCAGTATTCTGGATCTCAAAAGGAGTCAGTCAAAATAATTTTATTCAAATTGGTTTTTGCTTTTGTGGACACTGCATCGTCCCACCTATCATCCCTTGGCCTTGGAAGAAAGCGGGCAACTGTTATGTTCAAACAGGATTGAGCTTTGTTTGTTCATTATAAGTTTTCATCTGAGTCCAGCATCTTCTTGCCATAGTTCTATGCTCCAGGAAGTTGTTCCCAACTGCAGGAACTATATTATCCCCTGAATGAACTCAAACATGAAGGTACTAGCTAGTAGCTTCCTAGTTGTTGGTTAGAAGCAAGGATACAATGCTAACAGAGGGTTTGAATTCATTCAGTGGATTTTTACTGTAGAGCAATTAGAAGCAGTCTTTCATGTTGTTAGATGCTCACTCAGAAACACAAACATTGATACCGGAGCTAAGCAACAGCTAAAAGTCTAGGTTTTTTTGCTTTTCCCATGTAAACAGTTCCCTTATATATTGGATTCTCTGTGTCTCTTAACCCACACTCTCCTAAGCATTTCCTCAGGAGACTCAGACATGCTGCTGCCTTTTACTAGCTTGAAGAGAGAGTTTAGAAGAGGCTTATAGTGATATTTTATTTGTATTGAAATGTTTTTATTTGTATATCAATAAAGTTGCCTTGAAGTCAGAGCAAGGCAGAGCAGAAGCTGAGCAGTAGTGGGGCATGCCTTTAATCCCAGCACTTGGGAGGCAGATCTAGTCGGATCTCTGTGTGTTCAAGGACACAGCCAGCATGGCAGACAAAGGCCTTTAATCTCAATACCAACCATAGAAGACCTGGAGGACTATACAAACAGGCAGTGAAGAGGAGGTCATGTGGCTGGGTTTACAACCAATGAGAAAACAGAACAGAAAGTCTTTAAGTAGACAGGATGCACAGAAGTAGGTCTCTTGCAGAGAGGAAGAAAGCAGAAGCAGTGAAGGGTAAGCTTTTCTGCTCTTGCTCTGATCTCATGGTTTTAAACTCTGCAATTGGTTCTGTGTTTCTTAGGAACTCAAGCACTGCCTCCCTCATTGCAGGGAGGATTTTGAAACCTTAATGTGGTTTTGGTGTTCTAAGAGGTTTGTTGTATTCACTTAGGTTGAATTAAAGGTGTTTCCACACTAATATCTAAGGTGATTCTGATAATTTCCTGTGAGAAAGTTCTGACAGGCTTTGGAGAGAGAGAGAGAGAGTATGTAAATTACAATCTTGCATCTTCTCTACTTCCTATTTCATGGCTTTTACCACAAATGAAAAAAAAAATCATTTAGGGGGAGCTGGAAATTTATCGGCAACTATGATGGAGATTTTCAAAATCACCACAGGATTCCATTTACATTGCTGGTATTGAGAGCTCAGGTTCCTGGCCATTAAATACAGTGTTGGGTATTCCTTCCACTTCATGTTGTTAATTATAAATCTCTTTGTTACTTGATTTCTTCCCTGACTATTTGCCCATTATGACAATAATATATTTGAATGTTAACCACTATTTTCTATTTTAGGATATAAAGCTAATGAGCGTGGGAAATTTCAGTCATCCTCATTTTAATCCATTAATATGGGGACTAACCCTCAGTATTATCTGAGAGAGAGAGAGAGAGAGAGAGAGAGAGAGAGAGAGAGAGAGAGAGAGAAATAAATAAGAAATAATTGTGGAACATGCTTATATTTTATAGAAATTTATTTTTTTTTACTTTATTATTATTATGTGTTTTAATTTTATACATCAGCCATTGGTTCCCCTGTCCTCCCCGCTCCTGCTTCCACCCCCACTTTCTCCCCAGGCCCTCCTCTCCATTCCCATGCCCACCAAAACCAAGACACCTGTGGGGACTCACTTAAACATGGTGGATTCAGTACAGGCAGGTCCAGTCCCCTCCTTCCAGGCTGAGCATGTGTCCCTGTGTAAGCCCAAGGTTCCAAACAGCCAGCTCATGCATCAAGGACTGGTCCCAGTCCCACAGCCTAGGAGCCTATCAAACAGATCAAGCTATTCAATTGTCTCACTTATCCAGAGGGCCTGATCCAGCTGGGGGCTCCACAGCCTTTGGTTCATAATTCATATGCTTCCATTCCATTGGCTATTTGTTCCTGTGCTTTTTGCAATCTTGGATTCAACAATTCATGCTCTTGCAGTCACTCCTCCTCAACATTTGGACACCTGGAGCTCCACCTGAGGACTGGCCGAGGATCTCTGTATCCACTTCCATCAATTATTGGATGAGAGTTCCAAGATGACTGCTAGGGTGTTTATTCATCTGATCACCAGACTAGTTCAGATCAGGCCCTCTCTCAACCACTGCCAGCAGTCTACAAGAATATATGATTGTGGATTTCTGGGGACCTATCGAGCACTCTGCCTATTCCTGTTCTCATGTGGTCTTCATTTATCATGGTCTGTTATTCCTCATTCTCCCATTCTGTCATTTTTAATAAATAAAGTCAAATTAGAGACATAAGAATACAGTTTACATCTACTTGAAAAAATTCTGCCAGTGAGAATGAGACATGTACCTTACCCAGGCTAGATTCCCTGGCTAACTTTCACAAAGGGAAAATGGCCACTGGGTTTGCCTGACTGGGATTGGGTACTTAGCAGCTAGATAACAGATGACAAGAAGAGTTTTACTGGGGGTCAGAGTTGGGCAGTAGGGGAATTCTGATATAAGAGAGGGGAAAGAGCTGGAGGAGCTGAAGGAACAGTTGCTTGAGAAGAAGAGGTAGACATTTGGAAAGGCCGGGGTTCCTTAGCAGGGTATCAAACAATGACAAGTGTTTCCTCAGATTCACTTTGCATGGATAGGAGCACATGGGATGGTGAATAACTATCAATTAGAATGGATTTGGAACTGAGATAGAAAATGGGTTGGATTCAAGGACACTCCTTCCATTTACCTGTTCTCTGGCAGAAGTTAGAAAATTCCCATAAAATATAAGGGTTCTGCAATCCATTAGTTGGCCATTATTTATTTTTTTCTGAATGAATCTTTTGTGCATATTTTTAAATACATTGTATCCTGTCTAGTCATGTTTTATACGTCCATATATTGCTTTACTGAACATGTGTATGGTTTTGTATCTCATGAGACAAACTTAAACTCCTATGATAGTTGCAGATTAACAGGACTCAGCTTCACGCATGTGGTGGCTGCTGATATTGAAGACTGGCTCATCCTCTCTTGCTTTCTTGAGAGCCTAGCTTCAGTGCTTAGGGAGTGATGACTACTGCTGCAGCTCTGGGAAGTTGTTGGGTCCTTACTGACACTGCATAGCATGCTGCACACTGCCCACAACCCTTTTTAATTCACATTTTCTCCACAATATGCTGTCATTAGCATTTTTGATCATGGCCATTGTGACAGGTATAAGATGGTATTTCAGAATCATTTTGATTTGTATTACACTGGTAGCTAAGGATGTTTAACATTATTGTAAGTTTATGTAGGCCATTTGAGATTATTTTGTTGCAATCTGTACCCCATATTTAATGGGATATTTTGTAGTTTCATGTCTCATTTCTGGAGATATTTATATATCTTTGATAACAGTCCTGGTCAAATATGGAGTTGGTGAAGAATTTTTCCCATTCTCTTAGCTACAGTTGTATTAGTGATCCCCAGTATCATATGGATGACTCCATCTAAGACTCCTAGCAATATTGAGTGTGTGCTTGAACTGGCCATTTCAGGTAATCATATTGGTGACTACCCTAAATGACATCACAGAGCCTTCATCTATTACCAGATGGAGGCAAATGCAGAGATGCAAAGTCAAAACTTGGAGAGCACTGAAATACCCATTGAAAAGTGGGTGGAGGGATTATATTATCAAGGAGGCATTAAGATCATGATGGAAAAACCAAGAAACAGATGACCTGAGTTTGTTTGATCTCATGGACTCTGAAGGGACATGTAGGGTGCTGGCCTAGGAGTTTCCTAGGCCCGCTGCATCTGAGTGACATTTGTATAGCAAGGTCTTTTGTGGGAACTCATCAGTGAGATGAGGATCTGTCCCAAGTGTATGAGATGTCTGTTTGGACGTTATTCCCTATGGTGGTATGCCTTGTTCAGCCTTGATGCAGAGGGTGGAGATTGGTCCTGGCTCCACTTGGTATGCTACATATGCTACACTTTGACTATTCTAAAGGGAGACCTTACCCTTCTGAAAGGAGAGGGATGATGAAGGAAGGATTGTTCAAAGGAGGTATGAGGGAAGAACAGGAGGAGAAGAGGGATGGGAAAAATGCTGTTGCTATCAAAAATGAAATGAAAACAAGTTATTAAAAGCCTGCTCTTAAAGTAGAACTTCATCTGTTTCAACAAGCAATAGATTTGCTGAGGAAAGGCAGTTATTAGCAAGTCAGGTTGGGCTCCATTTTGGGGTGCTTAGATTCTCTTTTAAAGCTTTTTTAGGTCTCATGGGGGAAATTCTGTCCCCATGTAGGAATTCCCATTGAAGCTCCAGTATTGTGACCCAACAGACTATTCCCTAAATACCACACAGAGACTAATTAATAATTACAAAACTCAACCAAAGCTCAGGCTTGTTACTCTAGGTAACATTTACATTTTAAACTAACACATATTACTTATCATTTCTATGATACATGGATTGATATCTTTCCTCAGTATTGCAAGTTCTCCTTCTTCTCATTTAGTCTCTTCACAATTCTGGGACTTTATACTTCTACCCAGAAACCTCTTTGTCTGGTTCTCCCATGTAACCTTATTCTCCCTAGCTATAAACCAGTCAGCATCTTCCTCTTTTTTGGTTTTTGTTTTATTTTATTTTATTGTTATTTTGAGACAGGGTGTTTTTTTCCTGTACAGATTTGGTGCCTCTACCATGTCTTACTCTGTGGATCAAGCTGGCCTCAAACTCACAGACATCCACCTAGCTCTGCCTCAAGAGTGCTAGGGTTAAATAATAAGCAACCAGTGCCAGGTACCAGTTAGCTTCTTTATTAAACCAATCAAAATGATATATATTTAGGGAGTATAAAGGCATAGTTCACAACATGTCCTTAGCTTTTTTCATAATAATGTTTTTTGTACATTTTATATATTTTGTGATGGAATTATATATTTCTTTCCAGGCCATTTGTTTGAAAAAGTTTAAAAGTTAAAATGTATTCATGTAAATATTTGGGAATTTATATATGTGTGTGTGTGTGTGTGTGTGTGTTTTGTCTAAAATATATGTATTTTTCCCTAAATATTTCACTTAATAAACAGTAAATTCATCCTCATTTATTTGGACTAGAATTTGAAACTTTTATTGAAGTTGAACCTTGCCAGGTGATGCCTAATTTCATACTACAGGATTTCTGTGATCTACAACTGCCTTAATTTATGGGACAAAAGTTTAAAATACCATGAGAATTTGGAAGAATATATACAGGATAAATTTGCTATGTACAATCAAGAGATTGTATAGATGACTATATCTTATTTGGTAGTGAATATATGGATGCCAGTTGCCTGTTACCTAGAAGTTGTTACAGAATCAACTGTAATTTTTTTTCAGAGTAAGATGCTGTGCTAAGTTTTCATTGAGGAACCTATTTTAATTATATTTATAAAATTACCACCTATAGTTTGAACTCAGTATATAGCTTCATCCAAAATTTTGATCTTAAATACCCCGTTTCTACAAACACCATTTCTCAAAAATCTTAAAAAAACAAAAAGCTGTATTGGATGGAGTTTTCTCTTTATTGATTCTGCTAGAAATGTCAGAACATCTCAGTTCTGTTGTGAGCAGGTCATGAGATCTGATTCAGCCATATGGGATCAAAAAAGCGAATCAGTATCCTGTGGAAACTTGCAAACATATCATCTTCCGAAATCATTTCATCATCAAACCCTCTCTAATTACCTTCTTGGAGGTCTTTTGGACAAGAAGGTTGCATGTAATTTTTGTGAAGAAGTGATGGAGGAAAGAGCACAAATTATCCTCTTTAATATTCATATGGTTAAGTACGAAAAGAACATGATTTAAAATATAATGGGACAACAAATATTCTAGATCTCCACTTTAATTTGGATATGTGGGTTTTAAAGAATGATGAGCTCTTTCTACTATAGCTTGACTTTTGGGATTATAAGGGATGCCTGTAGAGTGGCTGATGTGCGAGGTTCCTGGCTCTAGTCAAGTTCATAGCTCAGTTTTGCTAGGAGCTTGGTTATAAACAACACCAGAGAAGGAAAACTGTCCCAGAGACCTGCATCAGACAGAGGTGATATCAACCTAGGACAGGCAGGGATTAGATGGGATCTCCTAAACTCCTGCTCTGAGTTACTAGCACTCTGTAGGGAATATACACCTGCCTCAAATGGTATTGCTTCAGCCTTAGTATTTGTGATCACTGCATTAGTCTTGCATTCCACATTATCAGCAAGCAATTTATGTTGGGAAACAATGCCTGAAATAAAACTGGAATGTATTGATCACATGATCCCTAAGAATACCTATTAAAAATGACTATATGAGGGAAAATTCTCCCTTAGCCACCTGGGATTGTATGAAAATTTCAAGTGTCAGATTTCAGAAATAAGTGCACTTTGGGAAATTGAAATGGTATATTTTAAAATGCTTTCTGAAAGGTATAAATGACAGGCCCTAATCACAACTAGCCATTAGCAGGTGGAAAGCAAGGCTTTCAAGTAGAGAACCAGGATACAGGAACAAATAGCTGCATATATGACCACACCCTACTTACCCAGGGATACTTTTCTCTTTTGAGAATTGCATTCTGGTACTTCTACTCATTACATCATTTCCTGTCATTCCCTTTCAGTTTAATTGTTTCACAGTAGCAATCATGTAGTGTTGAGGGTGAAATGAATTGGCAGTTCCAATAGAGATCTGCAAAAGTACCACAGGATTTACTTTCCATTGGTAGATCTAGTATTGCATTCCTTGTGTTACTGTATCAGGGGCAATACCGACTACCACATTTGAAAATTGTACTGTTGTGGAGAAGAAGCAGGAAATATTGTTTAGAAGTATTTAGGGGAGATAAAAAGATAGAAAATACAGATTTGAATGAAGATTGCCTGGATTTTAGGACTTGTGCCCTAGGGTATTTAAAGGATTGCCAATGGGTGGAGCAAAAGACCTCCCCCAGCACAGTCCAAATTTAGAGCATCTCACACACATGCACTCAGGCCCATAGTCCAATTATCATCTCTATGCTGAAATGCTGGGTAAATTAGTGCCAAAACCTTCGTATTCCATGCATAAATCAAAAGCATACACTAATCCAACAGAGGAAAGGAGAACTATCAAATAAAGGTGTCTACAGAGCTTGTTTTTACCAGTCAGCCTTTGGCTATATTCACAGATTCAGTTATTCATGAGTATAACAATAACCCAATTGTACATTGCCCCTGATAAGGCATATTAATCCTAAAATACACAAGAGACTGAACCCTTGGACTTGAGTGTGAGAAATTTTGTTCTTTCTCATATTAATTCACAAAATGCAGGATAACCTTCAGTCCTATTCCATGTAGTGAATCTCAGTGAAGCTAATAAATAGCATAACATTGATTTCTCTTCTATAATGACACTAATATGTAGGGAACTAAAAAGTGGTTCTTTCCAACATATGGGGAGTTGTAGGCATATTTTTGAAAAGGTCTGTCAAGCTCCAGTGTTACACTAAAAGCATTCCTTTGGCCATAATTTCAAACGAATCATGCATTCCTGCCAAATGAGTGATAAAACTCTGGGACCCCTTCATAGTATAAGAAATTAAGTTTGCACAATATCTCTCCATATATTCTGTGATGTATTTCAATTGATTTAAAATATTTTTATAAGTTGTAAATGTGTCTATGTATAAGTTTGCTTTTGTTGGTGCGTTAATTATCTAATATTTCTGCTCTTTAATTGCCCATTATGTCAGAAGACACAGTCTTCACAACAGACCTCCTTGTTCTTTTAATATGAACTGTGTCTGACAATTGCATTCAAGATTTTCTCATTATGAGAATAATGGAGAGTTTCATGGATTAATAAGTTGACCTGGTAAAAACATTTTAAGGTGTTTTGTTTTCCTTTTCATTTCTTTTCTTTTTGGTTTTTAGAGATCAGGTTTCTCTGTGTACTTTTTTTTGCCTGTCCTGGATCTTGCTCTAAAGACCAGGCTGGCCTTGAACACAGAGATCCACCTGCTTCTGTATCCCAATTGTTGGGATTAAAGGTGTGCACCACCACAATTTATCATGTTAAAATTCTTTACCATTTGAGCAGTTGTGGGATTGTGTTATTATAATGTAAAATATACTTATATTATGACTGTCATAGCCAATGTGGCCTTTGTGTGTAAGGATAAATATTTAGAAGACAGTCTGAAATTATGTGCTTTTAGAGAATGTGCAGATAATATTTCTGTTTCTGGCTCCTCTATTTCCTGGACATGTGGAATATACTAAGTTATTCTACAAATTTTGTCTTCCAGTAAATGATACATGTGTGCATTTCTGAAAAAATTGTGAAAACTTTAGACATGTCTTTGGGTTCCAAACCAGTGGGTCACTTAGAAGGACTAAATGTTGGCAAATTACATGACTTGAAGCAGCTGGTAAAATTATGACTTTTACCTCATTATTTTGTAGTTTTGTTATCTGCTATTTGATCTTCATGAGGCAGGATGCATGTAAGTGGATATAATATGTCTACCAATGCCTTAAGGTATTGTTACTAAGTACCTAATAATGAAACAAATTGTTAAAATGACCTCCTTTTTAAGAGCAAAAATGGTCAAACATAGGATTACCAAATTCTGTGCTTTTACATAATGGAGAATCCACACCATTTTCCTTGCATGTTGTGTCTTTAGATTACAAAGGAACAGCAGAAGCACTGGAATGTGTATATTTTTAAACACACTCTAAAGTGCCTAGACATTGTTTTTCTGTCTGCAGCTTTCTTTATTTAACATCTGTATAGTTTTTGATCTCATGAGACAGAACCTAAGTTCCCATGATAGATTTAATTATACAGGACTCAGGATACTCTATGTTTGGGCACATGACACTTGTTGTCATCATCACACACACTCCTGGATCTCTGTGAGCAAGGATTCCTGTCTTGGCTGTCAGGTACCATGATTACTACAGAGGCTCTGGGAATATGTTTGGTCCCTGCTAACAGTGAGTGGCAAACTGCCCACTGCATATAAACACCATTTAATCTACATGCTTTTCAACATACACTGTCATTTGATTGTTTACTCTTGGCAATTCTGACAGGTATACATATAAAACAAAAAATGAAACCCCTCTCTCTATGTGTCTGCAAGTCTGACAAATCCTTACAGACATTAGAATCTGACAGGTATTTGGAGAGTCCTGCTCATCCCTCTCTGTTATTTATTTTTCAGCACTGTTTACAATTTGAGAGTAACTTGAGGGACAATGAAACCCACTGTGGAGATTATTAGGCAAAGGGAAAAGCTTCATAAGATAATGGAAATAACCACTGTGGAAAGGTGCAGAGGAATAATAGAAATCTGCTTTGATGGGACATCCAAGCATGGGAATATGGGCCTATGTAGCTATTCCATGTATGCCCCTAAATAGGTTACATATTCATGCTGCTTGCAAATTATGTGATCACACAGTGCATGTATTACTTAGGACTTAGGGTCCAGTGGTGACTAAACATCTTTCCTGTCTGCTAGTCTGTGCATGTTTCATATAGTACCTGGTAGTTTGGCTAGGAAGTATAACAATCCAGACTCATTGTTCTTATAAAAATATAAGGGTTTAGAGGATACAGGTGTTTGGGAGTGGGGACAGATTGTCTCACAGAAATGCTTTCATCTGAGGCAAGGAGCATTGGTTAACTTTATTGGGCATAGAAGGGGAGATTTTGAGGTAGGTAGACATTCTAAGGTAGTTAATTATGTTAGCTGTTTCTGGTCTGTGGACTATTCCATTACTTCTAGGATCTGGCTGTGAGAATCTGACAAGGTGCTGTCAAGGCAGAAGAGGAAGTTTAGAAAAAAATTATAGGGGGAGGTCCACAAGGGCTCCCAGATTGAACAAGGAGGGTCTTAACATCAGAAAATTTTGAATGATACTTACCTAAAGTGTATCTGACATGTCTATGTAGTTCCAAGATGACTCTGTAGGTTGGAAGTATTTTTAAACATATTAAGAGGCAACCACAAGAATTGAAAACCTTCATCTGGTAGTCATGATAAAATTAATTTTACAACTCTTGTATCAGAATTTTATTGGTTAGTGTTAGAAAGAGGGAGAGACAGAGATAGACAGAGAGAAATAGAGAGAGAAAGAGATAGACAGACAGACAGAGAGACAGAGAGAGAGAGAGAGACAGAGAGAGGGAATATTATGGAACATGTTTTTATTTTTATTCTTATTATCAATTTGGCATTTTATTTTCACCCAAGGCAAACCATAAGGAGACACATATGATACATCATTGAGGGCCTTTAACAGTGAGAGAATATTATATAACTGTCTATTTTTTGTAGAATACAGACCATTCTGAGTCTTGGGGTATAAATAACTTCTGGTTATTGTTTCCTACCATCTGTGTATATTTTGATGGTCCATGAACCTCAGGCTCTATGGCTGATGGGGGTCCTGTAACAATTTGCTGAGCAGATAACTAGAAATTTGAATGTTTTATGGGAGTCAATTAGTGAAATGGATGAGGCGGTATATGTCAGTAGGTACAGGAGTACTTGATGACTTCATTAGGAAAGAAAATGTATATAGTATTATTAATACAGAGGGATTGAGTACAGTTGTGTGATAACAACTCATTGTTCTGAAATCAGAGACAATGCATTAATTATGATGTGCTCTGGAACAGAAGAGAAGAGGTCCTTGTTTGTATCACTGAGTGTGATGAAGAATTTTTCCTGGGTGACAGCAGGACAAAAGGTTTCAGGCAGGAGAGATGTATTCAGTGGCGGAAGCCCTCAAGCAAAGCAGATCCTGGGTTTACATGATTTACAATGAAGGGTACCTACAGTTCTGGTGGCTGGCCTGAAAGGTATAAAGGACCTGATCCCCAATGTGGATTGGAGTTGGGCATGGTTTACCACATGGATGAGGTAATGTGGGTCAGCAAAATTCCATAGGACATAGCAGAGGTGATAGAGTAGAGGAGTGTGCAGGTGCTTAGGGAGAAATGATATTTTGGATATGATTCCAGCAGTTAGAGCTGGACTCCCTTATTTGAATTCAAACAGCAGGTTTGAAAGGACCTACTAGTGAAGTGCCCAGAGCCTGAAAACACCTAGAGACAATAATTTCAAGAAGTCAGTGTGAAATATCTGTGGCATTTTAATTAGAATATTTATTTGAAGACCTGTTTGTATGCTTACATTCCCTGACTAATTAGTATGGTAGGTGATATGAAAATGCCATGCACAATCAGACCTTTACATAGGATCTGGTAAAACTTGGAGGTGATTCCAGAAAATTCCCATAATGAAGAAAGGCAGGGATCCCAAAAAAAGGGGAGGATGTCCCATAGGAGGAGGTCAGTCACTGTCTGAGGCCATTAATTAAAAACCAGAAATGCTTCAACCTAACTTGAAAATGAGTTCAAGACCATGAGGAGATACTCAATATGTCTGACAGTTGCCATAAGAGTAAAATCAAGTGGACAGTCAGTTCCTGGAAAGTATCATCTAGCTCATTGGTCATAAAAAGTTTGGCTCAAATATTAGGAATTAGAATTCGACTATTGGTAAATTTCACAGGAGCCATTAATAGTCCCTAGACCTCTAAGACCTCAGAGGTAGGCTGTAGTTGGGCTTTTATGAATTGAGACAGGGCATGACTGTTAGTGTGAAAGAGCTGATACAGATAGAAGAGAATTTGTCTAGTGTCAGGTGTTGACGATAATGGTGTGGACTCCTTTGTATGGATTCCCTGTGATGAAAGTGGCGAATCTGGGCCCTTAAGGGCCAGTTTCCTAGCTACATTGCCAGCCTTGTTTTTTCTCTTAGACATGATGGACCTGTTATTGTACTTAGACCGAAAACAGATGATTCCAATAGCTTTTGGGAGATGGAAGACTTTTAGCATGGCCATTATTTGGCCTGACTTAGATATGAATCCTCCCTTTGCTGTATGGAATCTGTGCTCTTTGAATATAACAGCATGGGACAGCATCATATTAAAAATATATTTGGAGAAAATATAGCATTTAGGCATTGCCCCTGGTCCAAATGGAAGTCAGGGAGAAAGCTACCAACTCAGGCTGTTGTTTAGTAATGTGGGTGGTTAATGCCTGTGCTTCTATCACCTCAGCATCTGACACTATTGCATAGCCCACTTTATGTTTCCCCTCATGTGAAAAACCACTGCCATGTGGTTATCTAGAATAATTTTCCTGGGGCAAGGTGGCCACCTATGTATGTGAGGAATGGGGCTATATTTCATCTAGGTTTCTGTACATGAAAGAGATATGAAATGATCAGAGTTAGGTTGAGGAAAGTGGCTTAAATTATGAAGGGGTGGACAAGACTGGAAAGTATGAGTGGCATCTTCTAGGTTACCATCAGGAGAAAAAAAAGTGTGAAGGAGATAAATTTTGTAAGACTTTATAAGGTAAGAGTCAGGACAGATAATAGTGGATGAACTGAGTTATGAGTGACCCATAGGATAGTTTCTATTATTCCCAAATAAGGACCTCAGATGCTGCTAAAGCAGCAATGCAAGGTACCCACCCTGAGTTGTGAGGTGTAGTTTTTTGGACCAGGTATGCTACAAGTGCAAAAGAGGGTCCCAGATGATGCCCTGGGAACCACAGTGCATATCCCTCTCTTTGTGTTACATAGAGAGTGAAAGGCGGTGTTAGGTATGGGAGGATTAAGGGCAGAGATATGAGTACCTGCAAGGGGGCAGTTCATGAATAGTTCCTAGAACTTGGGAGGTAGAGCTAGGCAGTCCTCTGTGAGCTAGAGCATTGCATGTTCTAAAAATGGAAATTCAGGACAAGAACCAAAGTCACACAGAGAAACACAATTTCTGAAAATCAAACAAACAAACAACAACAAAACAGAAAAAAAAAACCTCATTGGAAACAGAAACAACAGCTCCAGACACATGGATTTTAGATGCACTTGGCATCCCAGATTCACATTCAGAAAACAGTAGTGAGGAATGCGGCCTTTCCTATAGATAGCTAGATTTTAGGATAAAGCAGCTGAAAACATGATAGGTCCACCAGCCAATGTCAGCCAGTTTTCTACTATTAGAAGAAAGCAGATGTATGGGTAAATTACAATTTATCCTGTGTTTCTCTTCCACATTCTGTGTTTCTTTAAGAACACATTAGGGGAGATAGATGAGTCAGTGGCTCTGATGGACATATCTAAATTCATTGACGTCATTTTCTTTCTATTACTGGGTATGAGATCTTACTCCTTATTGGTTCCTAGTCTATGCTTATTCAAATAGGAGGCAGTCCAGAGCAAATAAAAATGCCTGCACTGAAAGGTTTTCTCTGCGAGGCTCCTGGCTAAAATCCAGCTAATTGCTGGAATTAGTCAGGAGCTTGACCATAAACAACTCGAGAAAAGGAAAACTCTCCCAGAACCTGCAACAGACCAAGGAAATATAAACCTAGGATAGGCAGGAATTTGTTAGGATTCCCACACCTGTGCTCTGAGTCTATTGTACCTGTTTGCTGTGCAGAAAATGTGCTCCTGTCTCTAAAGCCACTGCTTCAGTCTTAATATCTGTGATCTCTGCCTCATTCTTGCATTATGCATTAACATATAATTGAAAAAGAAGATTTATGTTAGGAAAAAATACCTGACATAAAATAGGGATGTATTTCTCATGTGCTCCCTCAGAGGACCCTGTAAAAATAACATTGTCAGGGAATATTCTCATAGCTATCAAGGATTCTGTGAGAATTTCATGTGTCTGACTCCAGAAACAAATGAATATGGGAGATTTAAAATGGCATATCAGAAACTGTTGTCTGAATGATTCAATTGAATGCTCCTAATCACAGTCAGCCATCAGCAGGCAGAAAGCAATGCTCCCAAGAAATATCTAGGGTCAAGTACCTGGAAACATGATCACCCCCTACTTACCACGGGATGGTTTTCTCATTTAGGAATTGCATTCTAGTCCTAGGATACATTACAATTTTTTCCTGTCATGCAGTTTCAGCTTCATTTTTACAGCTGCAGCACACATTTACTTCGGCGGTTGAAATGACTCAGCAGCTCAGAAGCAGATCTCAAAGAGTACCACACAATTGGCATTCCATTGGTAGATTTGAGATCACTCTTCTTATTGGTTCCTGTGCAAGGGGCATTCCTGCCTTCCACATTTCCCCAGAGCACTGTTGCTTAGAAACAGCAGAAAATATTAGTTGAAATGATAGAGGGGAGAGTAACAGATAGAAAATACAGATTATCCTCAAGATTGTCTGGATTTAAATTCGTGTTGTCTAGGGTAATTAAAGAAATGCCAAGAGGTGGAGTAAAAGACCTGCCCCCAGCACAGTAAAGTGCAGACAATCTCACTCAGTTGCACTCAGCCCCATAGTCCAATCATCCTCTGTATGCGGATCTGCTGGGTAAATGGGCTCTAACAGGTTTCTATTCCAGACAGAATTGGAAATCTCATCCTCCTCCTTCAGAGGCAAGGTGAGGTAATAATGTCTTCAGCAGAGCAGGTTCTTGCCAGTCAAGCTAAGGCTATATTTGGGGTCTCAGTTGCTCATGGGTATAACCAAAACCCTGTTGTACATTGGCACAGACAAAACAGATTGATCCTAATATACACAAGAAACAGAACCTTTGGAAATTAGCAAAATCAGGGATTGTTTGTTTCCTACCAGTATAGCCGTGAGTCACACAATCCTGCCAGATGTGCAGCAAGCAGATCCTGCTTCTACATATACTGCTTGTATTTAAAGATGTGGCCTCTTTGTCTTAGTTTGAATTCACTTCATGTGTTCCTATTTGTGGAGAATGGAGGAATCCTGTTCTTGTCTTTTTCTTTTTCATTTCTCTCCTTTATTTATTTATTATGTATGTATTTCAATTTTACATATCAGCCATGAGTTTACTAGTCCTCCCCTCTCCCATTCCCACCCCTACCTTTCCCCTAGCCCCTCCACTCCATTCCTATCACATCCAGGGCAACTATTTCCCAGGGGATTCAATACAACCTGATGGATTCAGTACAGGCAGGTCCACTCCCCTCCTTCCAGGCTGAGTAAAAGTGTCCCTGTGTAAACCCAAGGTTCCAAACAGCCAGCTTATGCACTAAGGACAAGTCCAGGTCCCACTGTGTGGGTGCCTCCCAAAGAGTTCAAGCTATTCAATTGTCTCACTTATCCAGAGTGCCTGATCCAGTTTGGGGCTCCACAGCTTTTGGTTCATAATTCATGTGTTTCCATTAGTTTGGCTATTTTTCCCAGTGCTTTTCCAATCTTGGTCTCAACAATCCACACTCTTACAGTCCCTCATTTTTCTCAACAATTAGACTCCTGGAACTACACCTGGGGCCTGGCCAAGGATCTCTGCATCCACTTCCATCAGTTATTGGATGTGGGTTCCAGGACAACCATTAGGGTCTTTGGACATCTGATCACCAGACTAGGTCAGATCAGGCTTTCTCTTGTCTACAGTGGATATATTATTGTGGATTTTTAGGGATCTCTCTAGCACTATGCCAATGCACTCAAGACTACTTCCTACTTTCTCTTCTATCAGGTTCAGAATAACTGGATTTTTGTTGATGTCTTTGATCCACTTGGACTTAAGTTTTGTGCACAGTGACAGATATGGATTTATTTGCAGCCTTCTACATGTTGACATAAAGTTATGCCAGAAACATTTGTTGAAGATGCTTTTTTTATTCCATTATATAGCTTTGGCTTCTTTGTCATGAATTATATGTTCATAGGTTTGCAGGTTAATGTTAGATTCTTCAGTTCAATTCTATTGGTCCACATGTTGGTTTTTACGCCAGTACCAAGCTGGTTTTATTACAGTAGGTATATAGTAGAGCTTGAGGTCGGGAATTGTGATGCCTCCAGAGGTTGTTTTATTGTACAAGATTCCTTTGGCTATCCTGTTTTTTTTGTTTTTCCATGTGTAGTTGAGTATTATTATTTCCACGTTCTGTGAAGTATTGTGTTGGTATTTTGATGGGGATTGCACTGAATGTGTAGATTTCTTTTAGTAAGATTGCCATTTTTACTGTTAATCCTGCCTATCCATGAGCACATGAAAATTGTTGTTGTCACCCACCTACCCCTCCACACAACCCTTATTTCAGAGAGTCCAAATTCATAGCTTAGATATCAAAAGCTATGACTACTGCTGCATCTCTGTAAAGTTGTTGGTTCCATGCTGACAGTAAGTAACACACTGCCCACTGTGGATAAACACCATTTACTCCACATGAATTTCAATGTATGCTGTCATTAGCTGTTTTGACTTTGGCCATTCTGACAGGGGCAGGATGGTATCTTAGAGGCATTTCAATTTGCATTTCTCTGAGAGCTAAGTGCATTTATTACTTTCTTAAAGGTGTCTGAGTAATTAAAATTCTGCTCTTGAGAATTCTCTGTTTATTTCTGTACACGATTTTAATGTCCAGTTTCTTGCATTCTTTATATATTTTTGATATTTCTCAGTGAGATGTGAAGGCGTTTTCCCATCCTGCAGCCTGCCTTTTGACTTATTGTCAGGTTGCATAATGGCCCCAGCTAAGTATTTCTAGGAAAAGTGAGAGAATGCATGAACTGGCCTTCCCCTCATCATCTGATTGGTGACTATTCCATTTTGTCTTCATAGAGCCTTTCATCTACTGCCTGATGGAAGAAAATGCAGAGATCTAAAATCAAGCACTGTGCTGATATCTGATAGTCGAGAAGAGAGGTCGTAGGGATTATATGAGTATGGGGGATCAAGATTAAGATGGAAAACCCACATACACAGATGAACTGAGCTTATGGGAGCTCATAGACTCTGTATGGGACAGCTAGGGACCTGGCTGGCATGTGACTGGACTAGGCCCTCTGCACCTGGGTGACTGTTTCTAGCTGGGTTTTTGTGCAGCCCCTAGAAGTGGTAACATTGCCTGTACCTAATTCATTACCTGATTCTTAGGAACCTATTCTCTTGTGTAGGGCCCTTATGCAAAGGGAGAGGAGCTTGGTCTGCTTCAACTTGACATGGTATACTTTATTGATTTCCAAGAGTGACCTTAACCATCTTAATGTAGAGGGAGGAATGATAGGCATTTCAAAGAGTGTTATGGGGAGGGAACAGGATCATGGAGGCAGGGAAAATTGTGGTTGATAGATGAAATAAAATGAAAAGAGTAAAACAAAAATACATTAGGAAACATAAAAAATAAATAGATAAACCCTATTTAAGTGTTTGGTCAAAGATCCCCTTAAAGGAGCCATGCTCCTATTAATAGCTAGCATCAGCTAGGCTGTGTGCTTCAAGGAATAATACCTCTGGTTTCCTCTAGAAATAGCTAAGCTGAGGAAAACCAGTTATCATAAAGCCACTATTTGCTTCATTTTTAATTGCTCAGAATCATTTTTATAGCTTTTTTAGGTCTTATGTGGAATTTCGGACCCCAAGTAGGAATGCCATTTGTAGCTGGAGATTTTTGTCCACTACATTTTCCCAAGTAACCACACAGAGACTTTTTAGTAATTATAAAGCCAAGAGCTCAGGCCTATTACTAGCTAACCCTTATAGTTTAAATTAACCCATGAGTCTAATCTCTCTGCGAATTGGCTTGGCATCTTTTTTCAATATTGCAATTTCTCCTCCTCTTTCTTAGAACCTTTCCAATTCTGGGACATCTTCTTCTTCAAAGAAAACTTTTTATATAGTTCTCTAGCCTAATCTTATATGACCTACATGTTAATCACTCAGCCTCTTTATTAAATTAATCCCAATGATATAGACTCAGACAATGTAAAGGAATTTTCCACATGCTATTGTGGCTTTTTTACATAAACACCCACACTTTCTTACTTGTTATTTTTATTTGATATAGACTTAGATTTCCTTCCTTGCCATCTGTTTGACATGTTTTACAATTTAAACCTATTCATGAAAATATTTGGGTAATAGATTTTGCATTTTACATTTAATGTAAAAATAATACATATAATTATTCCCTAAATATTTCACTTAATAAGTAGTGAACTCATCCTAATTTCTTAGGCCTAGAACTAAACAACAACCACACTTGAAGGAGGTTTGATTTGCCCAACTGAGGCTTAATTTCATAACACAGTCTTGGCTGTGATCTACAGCTGCCTTCATATATCAGACAACAGCTAGAATATGTGGATTTGGAAACAAATAAACATGGTTAATTTCCTGTGCACAATCCAAAGACTACAAAGATGAATATATGTTCTTTGGTACTGAATATAAGGAGGGCTGGTACCTTGGACATAGAAGTCAGTGAAAAAAACTGCAAATTTTCTGTGAATAATAAGAAGGTGTGCTAAGTTTTATTGAGGAGCCAATGTTTTAAGCATATGCATAAAATTCCCATTTGTAGTTTGATGTTAGAATATTGCTGAAACTATAATTTGAATATTAAATCTTAAATCAAACACCTTATCTCAAAAAATTCTTTTCATGCTTCTTTTCTCATTCTTGCTGCTCTTCTATCTATTATATGAGGTAGCACATCTGTAATGATTTTTAGGAAATAAAGAATATCCCATTGATGAAATCATCCAGCACTCATATGTTTGATGTACTACATGGCATTTCTCAAAATAAAAGAACAGTTGAGTAACACTAGATTATTAATAAAGATTGCATTTATGTGTCATTTTCCTGGTACCTTAAGAATATACTTATATTTATACTAATAATTTAATTATGTGTTCATAGTACTTAGTAGGTTCATACTCTATTTCCATTCTGTTAATCCCTAATTGCTCTAAGTCTGAGTAGGAATATAGAGGATTTTCTTCTATGATTCTCTTATTACATTGCATGTGTCTGGTTGATAGAAAATTAGCCCATGCACTTCCCTATTTCCTAGCATTTCCATCCTTGATTCAAAGTTTAGACATGAATAATGGGGAACCACAGAGGACCAAATTTAACTAGGGATTTTGAAGAAAAAATGATATTTATATTTATTAGCATTGATTTCTTATATTATAATATTTATTGCATATTTTTGGCATTTATGATTATATTATGCGCAGCCAGGTAGAAATCTCAGTCAACAACATGATCATTTGGAATTTTGCATTTGATTTGCATTTCCCGGACAATTAGGGATGTTGAGCAATTCCTTAAATATCATTCAGCCATTTGAGCTTCCTCCATTGAGAATTCTCTGTTCTATAGCCCATTTCTTAATTGGACTGTTAGGCATTTTGATGTCTAATTTCTTGAGATTTTACATAAACTGGATAACAGCCCTCTGTCAGATGTGAGGTTGGTGAAGACATTTCTCGATTCTGTAGGCTGTTGCTTTGTCTTGTTGAATGTGTCCTGTGCTCTACAAAAGCTTCCGGAGATCCCTTTCTAAATATAACACCAGTTGCACAGACACTGAGATAAACAATCAATCAGTGGGAGCTGTAGAACCTGAGAAGCATTTGTAGAGCAAAGGATTCCCAACTTTCTAAGGAAGCACCATATTGATTTCTATAATGGCTTTACAAGCTTGCATGGGTATCTAAACATGTTATTACTCATCATGTCAGCTGGCAACATCTCCTTCACTCAGCCTTCCACTTCCCCAAATTATCCTCTCTCATTGTCCTGCCTATACTTCCTGCATGGCTACTGGCCAGTCTGCACTTTATCTGTTAACCAATCATCTCAATACATTCAGAACATACAGAACATCTCACAGCATGTAGGCTGTAGGTTCCCTTCTATGAACTGAGACAGAGCAAGAGTATTAGGGTGAAAGAGCTGCTTGTGTAGATAGGACAGAATTGGCCTAGTGTCAGGAGATGACTGTGAGGATGGGGGTTGAACTAAATGTATTGCATGTCGTGAAGGACATGTGTCTCAGCTCTAGAAGGAGATCTAGAGCCTGCAGCTCTGATGGAGATCTCCATATTCATTGACACCATTTGCTTTCCATTCTAATTTAGACAGCTCTCTGCTTATTGGTTTCTAATCTATGTGTATTTGAATAGGAATCAGAGATATGGGATAAAAATGGCATGCAATCTACAGTTTCACTAGCCAGGCTCCTGGCTAAATTCCAGGTCATAGGTAGATTCTGTCAAAGCCTGGCTATAAACAAATGAGAAGGATAACTGTCCCAGAGAAATGCATCAGACAGAGGCAATAGAAACCTATGATAGGCAGGGATTTAGTGGGATTTCCCATACTCCTGCTCTGAGTTTTCTACTTTTTACAATGCTTGAAATGTCCTCCTGCCTCTGAAGCCACTGCTTCAGACTTAATATCTATGACCACTGCCTCATATTTGTAGTCTGTATTATCTTCAGGGAAGATGTAAGTTTGGAAAAAAATCCCTGAATGTGACCAGGGATGTATTGATCACATGCTCCCATACAGAACCATTAAAGAAATAACTGTGTTACTTACAACTCTCTCTTAGACACCCAGCACTCTGAAAATTTCCATTATCAGATTCCACAAAAAGTACATTTGAAGAATCTGAAATGGCATCTCAGAAACTGTTACCTGCAATGTACAATTTGCAGACCAGAATCTCAATCAGCCATCAGCAGCTAGAAAGTGAGGCTTTCAGATAGATTGCACAGGAATCAGGGCCTAGAACCTGAGTATGTGATCACACTTTAGTTACCACAAGATGCTTTTCTCTTTGAGAACTGCATTCTGGGCCTAGGATTCATCACATCACTTCTTGACATCCACTTTCAGGTTTGATGTTTCATCTGCAGCACACATTTATTGGGGTGAGTGAAATGAAACAGCAGCTCTGAGGGACATCACAAAGAATACCACTGGATTTGCTTTCCATTGGTGGAAATGAGTTCACACTCCATATTGGTTCCTTTTGGTTGTGTCATACCACACCCCATCATTTCCCCAGAGTTATCTTGAGTAGAAGTTGCAGGAAGTATTAACTAGAATGATTTAAGGGAGAGAAACATATAGAAAATACAGGACAGCTTTGAGTGTCCTAGATCCTAATTCATCGTCTATCTACTGTCTCTGCCCTAGGGTATTTGAAGGAATGTCAGTGGGTGGAGAAAAGACGTCCCTGCAGTACAGAAAGTGTAGACCATCTCAGACTCCTGCTCTCAGGCCCATGGTCCAATCATCCTCTCTAAGCAGACCTGCTGTGTAAAGCCTAAATGAGATCTACAGGTTCCTGTTATAAACACAATTTGAAAGCACACAATCCTTCTTCATCAGAGTCAGGGGAACAACGAAAAGTTTCAGGAGAGTAGGTTCTCACCACACAGCCTCTTGTTGTATTAAGGGTATAACCAAAATGCTATTGTACATTGGCCAAGCAAAACTGCTTGTTCCTCACATAAAAGGGGAGACAGAGCCCATGGTAATTAGAAAAATCAAAGATTGTATGATTCCTAGCATTTCAGATCTGAGTCACATGATCCTTTCAAATGTGCAGCCAGCAGATTAATTTTTCTGCAGCTACATCTTCTCTTTAACTATGTGGCTTCCTGTCTCAGTTTTAATTCACTTCAGGCTTTAGTAATTGTCAAAGACTAGAGGAGTCCTGCTCTTTCCTTTTCTGAAGCTAGTGCTTACATTAAGGATATGTCATCCCTGTATCTGTATTGAAGTGCTGCTCTAATCTCTTGAGGCTTTAGTATCTGGCAAAGAGTAGCAAAATCCTGCTCTTTCCACAGCCCTGGGAGATTTAATATGAAAATGGCTGTGGCATTGATGTTTATTCAGAAACATTACAGGCACTGAATATATGGAAAATTAACATCTTCAGATACTACTCTACCATTTCAAAGGCATTAAGGTATGGAAATATACTATAGCACTTATTTCCTATCATCTTGTTGCCATTTTGGTTCCCACAGGTTCAACTTTGATTCTTGGTTTGCATTATCACTGTGTTCTGGCATACAGAAACTCTTGTAGATGAATTTTTTCACACTTGCCAGCCGATTCCTATATATGACATCAAAAAGGACATGAGCTTTGAAGGAAATGAATTATGTATTGATAATCACAGAGAGATATTCAATAGTTCTCTTGAAAAAATAAACACACCAGATTCCTATTTGTTGGCGATTAATCTTAGTCTGCTTAGAAGCAGTGCAGACCTTATCTTGTGCTACCCCCCTCAGACTCTGAATTCCTATGTCTCATAAATACTGGAAAAGTATGGTATATTCGAATCTTCAGTCACCTCTGAATTTGTTGGAATTGTTCTGCCATCTCTTCTTTACAAACTCTGGGATTCTCAAGTAGTGCTGATGTCATGAAACATCACAAAATGGTACCTTAAATCCTCTCAGGCTCTTTAGAAAACCCTTTCCTTCACAACACTGTGTCATTTTACTACTATTGCCTGAAGTAATATCTCTGATGAGCGCCAAGTGATGTACAGATATATGATTATATCAATACCATTAGGATTCAGTTTATTTCTATATGTCTCTGGCAGAAGGAAAGTAATTGTTTTGTAAATGTCTGTCACCATTCTGGCCTCAGGATCCTGGCCATTAAATGCAGCATAGCATATTTATTCCAATTAATGGTCTTCATCATAAAACTCATAAGTACTTGAATACTTCACTGATTATTTTCCCACTAGGAGAATATTATATTAGAGATTTGTGCACTATTTTTTCTTTTAGAGTATGTAGCTTATGAGAGTTCAAAATTTTGTTCCTCCTCATTTAATCCACTAACATGCAGATTAACTTTCAGTCCTCTCACATACAGTCAATCCCAGTGAAACTTCTCAGTAGCAGCCATTGGAATTTTGTTCTGTCATGACATATGATTGTAGGGACTTCAAAAACAGCATTTTTGTGTCTTATGGGAACGTGTAAGTATAATTTTGAAATGTTCATTAAGCAACACTAAAGGCATAATTTTGTTATGAAGTAAAACAAATAACACATTACTTTCACAATAGTGAGAAAACACGACAGCCTTCATACTATGAGGAATTCAATTTACAAAATATCTCTCCACTTATTGTATGATGCATTTCAATTACTTTACAATATTTATACAAGTTTAAGTATGTGTATATGTATGGGTTTAACTATTATTTTGTAAAGACTAAAGATTTTAATACTGAACTTTGTGCTTAGTTTTCATTAGCCATGCAGTTTTCTTTTTTTTCCACATAATATAAATACATTTTACCCATCTCTTCCTGTCTTCCAATTGCTCATATGTAATCCTTCTTTTTCATTTTAAATCCATGCTCTCTTTTCATTTATTTATATTACATGAATTTTGTACAACTATATACACAAATTATTAATATAATATGTCCTATAGGAGGAAAAAACTAGTCATTTCAATAACATTAATTTTTAATATTTTTTTGGTCAAACATGTCTGTATCAGCAATATACTTGCTAATGTCACTATTTTTATATATAGTTTAGCATACATACTATAAAAATCTATTAAAATTTAAAAAAAATTGACAGAACAACAATCATAAAGCATGCCAATTATTTTGAAAACAATGTCATTTCAATGTTCTTTGGTTATAAAATCCCCATAAACTCAATTCAGGATTATGTGATCATACACATCATTGAGTATGCAGAGATATTAGGAGGAGAGAATAGAGAGACAGAGCTTTATTGGGTTGGGGTGTATGGAAAATTCTTTGACAGAGGAATGCCTAAGTCTCATATGTTTGGAAATGTTTGATGATATAACTGCCCAAAACACAATGTCATGTACATGTGCCTTTGTTGATGTATTATTCATGAAGATAACCTTTGAGCCTTGATAAAATAAGTGCCATGAATTATTGACAAAGGTACAATATCATGGTATACTCATAGAGGTCATGCCAAAGTTAGGAAACTACAACTTAAATTTGTGCAGTGCTAAAGAGTGCTCACTGTTTTACTGAGGAGCACAGCTTAGTTAATAATACCCACATTTGGTGGTTTATTGCTGTCCTGTAGTTCCAGCTGCAGCAGATCATACAGGTGTATGCACCATACTTAAATAAAATACGTGTTTAACAAATATCACACTCCAGCATAAGCAAGTGCTTATCAGGTCAGATACTTTGTGTTACAAATATTCTGATGTATATGAATATATAATATATAGCTTAAACAAATGTGACAGGATTGCTTTATTTTCATAATGACACATCCACTGCTTCATTTCATTTTATTAATTATAAGGCTTTGTGTTTTCTGGTGTTCTTCCTGGGATTTAAAAAACCTCCAGGATAAGCCTGTGGGTATGGTGGCACCTAATTAAACCCTAATTGTTCCCAGCAATTTCTAGAGTAAGAACCAGCAGGAAATATTGAGATAGACAGGATTTAAATTATGGAGATAAACAGATTGAAAATACAGGATAGTTCTTGACAGTGACTGGAAGCTATTTCAATGGGCCCTGACACAGTTCTGTCCTAGGGTATGTATATATATGCCAAGGGTTGGAGAAAAAACACACCCCTTGCATTCTGACACCAAATGCAGACACCTCAGACACCATCCCTCAGGTCTCTAGTCCAATCACCCAAAATATGCAGACATGCTGGGTAAACATTAGGAAACCTGAAAAATAAGGTTTGGAACCTGGTTCTGTGACCTCCAATATCCCTGCAGCCACTCAAACCCATGTAAACCACACAGAGGATTCATGATTACTTAATAAAACTATATGTTCCATGGCAGGCTTCTTGCTATATTGGATCTTATATGTTTAAAACTTTACCCATTTTCAATTGACCTATAAGTTTGGCCATTGGCAACGTGGCTTACTGGTACTTCTGCCTTGTGCCTTCCTCTGTTGTATGGCATCAAACTCCTTACTCAGCCTTCCTATTCGTAGAATCTCCTCTCTGGCTTATCCTGCCTCTACTATAATTCCCTTGCCGGCTACTGGCCGAACAGCATTTTATAAAACAATTATTCACAGACCAAAAAATTCACAGCATAAGAAAGACATCCTGAGCACTTCCACTTTTCTTTTTTTCAAACAGTAAATATTTAATTTTAACATTGTAAAATTTCACATACCAAAACTATTATCAAGTAAGAATTATGATATCAATTTTATTTGTATTTGGCAAAATTCATAAAGACAGCATATCTATCTAATATTTGTGAGAATTACAAAGTTTCATATCTAACATCTTTTATCATAATTAAGGAAATTATATCTGTCTAGTCTTCAACCACATCAAAGTCTTCAGAATGATATAATATTACGTGAGAAATGGTAGTAGGGCACAAGCAACTGTTAGGAGTCTTGCCAGAGTCGACAGAGACAGCTGGCAGCCTGCACAGTCATCCAAACATCCTCTGTAAACTTGGGGCCTCTGTCTTCAGCTCACAGGTGTAGAGTCTTTCAGTCAATGCTCTCTGTGTCCTTTAGAATATCTGGCAGTTTCCTCTGTGAAACAGGAACCTGATGGACCATTTCACTAAGCCAAGTCTAGGGGTACATTTACTATGGTTCCTCCATGTTAAGTTAATGCGTTTTTTTTTTTTTTTTTCAGGCATTCCAGGTAAGGACATTTTCTTGCATAAAGGCCTACATTTGTCAAGAAGAAGATGAAATCCTTATGGAGTGTCTTTGATGGTTTTTTTTTTTTGTTTTTTTTGTTTTGCTTTTTCAAGACAGGGTTTCTGGGTGTAACTTTTGCCATTCCTGGAACTCACTGGGTAGCCTAGGCAGGGCTTGAACTCACAGTGATCTGATTGGCTCTGCCTGCTGAGTGCTGGAATTAAAGGCAGGTGCCACCATCACCCGGCTAATGCCATTCTTTTTCTTTGAAATAAATCTGGGATGCTTAGAGCAGATCTGTCTCACAGTCCAGAAAGTCTATATTTTTAAAACATTTTAAATGCCATATTATGTAGGTCTTTGAAGTATTTGAAGATTACCTACTTAATTGAATTATATCTATGTATACATAGAAAACAACATGAATATAAGTCTGATTTTCATAGAAGACTAATTATTAATCAGTATTTTTAATTATTCATTACAATACAAATGTGTTACATAAACATAGTATCTCAAAGGAATATATATATATATATATATATATATATATATATATATATATATATATATATATAA
>NW_023413256.1:0-20686 GCF_903995425.1 Onychomys torridus
TAGAATCTGCTTGCAGAGGCTGGCTGGCACTCTGCCTTCTTCTCTTTGCAGCTGAAATTATTGTTGTTTCCTTGTGTATTAATTCCAAGAAGTTAACTCTTAATGTTCCTGATGTGCCCCATAAAGAGAGTAATGATTCCTCAAAAGTGACTTCAATACCCCCACCTATGATTCGAGCTCTTAGGCCAACAGTTCAAGAGGGTCCCTAAAGTTTGGAGGAATTCATGAATGATTTAGAGCAGAAAGAACTTATGATTCAGAAGGACAAAGATTCTAGCAAAGAAAGAATGAAAGTAAAGGTACAGGCACTCATAGCAATTCACACGCGCAGCCAACAGCAGCTGCGAGGAAGCAGTTACAGGAATTAGCCATTCCTACAAGAATTATTCAGGGACAAATAAAGTTTCTCATCAAGGGTCGATGGTGGCAACCCCCTAACTTTAATCTTAGATATAATAATTATTTAGAGCCATTACCTTTTACGGGAGCTTATGACGTAATGGGAACTGATGTGTGAATCATAATGGTATGAAAACAGAATGGCATAAGTTACAGTTCATGGAAAGATTGGCTAGGTACCGACCCCCCTGGTGCCTTCTCACCCACAGGCAAAGGTTAAAATATTTTCTCACAAATAAAACCGTGGTTAGAACAATGATGGAAAGGGTTTAATTTTGACACAGAACAAAGGTGTAGAAGGAAAACTACAGCTAGGGCTGTAATGTTCTCTGTCTGGATGAGGAACCACAAAAGAAAAAGTAAAGGCTATACTCATGAGATCTGTTAATCATTCTGAAAAAAGTGTGTGACTACATTGTTGATTCTATGTCTATCACCCTACTGGCCGATTGCCGTGTTTCCCCAAGTGACTGTATAAAATTCACTACTTGGTCTGAGTAAAATTGCAGCAGCTTCACAACATACTCTCGTGTCTGTGGCTGTCTGTCATTCGCCAAATCCCACTTATCCTGAGTACCTTCACCCTGTTTTCCCTCGGTCTGGTGGTCTAGCTGAGATCCAGTCCGCGGCAGTACACATATATTAGTATATACATATTTGCTGTACTGATGATGTACTGATAGACCTCATATACCTCATGCATTCTAAATACTCTACTGTTGAACTATATTCTCCACCCCTAGGCTTTTCTATTTTATTTCCTGAATGTGCCAACATCCATGCTAACTGTATATTTCTCCTGGATGTTCATGTCTGAGATATTTCTGTGACTTCTGCCCTCACTTTGTTCAGGTCTTCACTGTAATGACAACTGTGTTGATCCCCTTTCATGCATTACTTCTTACAATTCTCACATTCTCTGTGTCAGTCAGAAACATAGTCAGCTGGCCTTAAGTCTATTTTCCTTATTTATTTTCTTATTTTTATTTATTATATTTATTTTTATATTAATAAATATATATTTATTTTATATTAATAAATTCTTATTTATATTTATTCCTTATTTTTAATCAGCTTGTTCCAATTCATGTGTAAATATATTCCATTGGGTTAGAAAATTATTTTATTCATTTATGGATGTGATAGCTTGTATATGGGTTGAATGTGGTGATCCTGTGGAAATACTGAAGGGAGAGGATGTTTAAAGAATAGAAGCAACCATAAACTCCTGCAGTCCTCAGGAGCTACAGTCAGAAGAAATGATCAGAATGAGCTGTTGTTACAAGTCAACCCCTACCCTCAGCCACTTTCTGGCTTCTTATTTCTCATGAGATGTCTTCCTCTTACATGTACCCATGCTGTGTGATCATTTAGTACTTAAACTTTACCAGAAGCCAAAACAAATGGGAATCTCCAGTCTTGGAACTTCAGCCTCCAAACTGGGGTGAAAAATTACCCTCTTTACTATACAGAGTCAGGTTGCCTTAGGCATTTGGTATCCAGTGCAAGTGAGCTAGACAGAGCTCTCATGTCCCCAGTTTGTACTTGAAGATCCTTTAGAAAGGAACAAGCCAGTCTTTAGTCAAGATTTATTGTATGTGTATTTGCCTGTATGTGTGTATATGATCTACATACTAGTGAGAACTACAGGTGTCCATGGAAACCAGTGATATGGTGTCCTCTGGAGCTGGAGTTACAGGAGACTGTAAAATACCTCTGTGATTCCTGAGTTCATAAAATCGTAGATACAATTTACTCAAAGAAGTCTGCCAGTGCACTTTTAATAAATATTTATCTTGTATTTATTTACAAATGAGCATCTTCATAAAATGTCTTCTGAGAATTAAATATGATAGTTTTCAAGCACCTAATAGCAGGCCTAAAATATCACTAATTTTTCTTACCCTGTCTGGCACCTATTTGTAGTAGAAATACATTTTCTCAATATTTTGATACTTTTTCATTATGTCTTTCTTATTCTTTTTGTTAGTATTTTGTTTCTTGAAAAATGTTCTCCTGGTCCGGGTAGATGTCTGAATGGTTCGGAGCATACCCAGAAGACCTGAGTTCAGTTTCCTTAGAAAATCACAGCTGCCTGTCACTCTGGCTCCAGGTGATCTGATGCCCTCTTCTGGCCTCTATGGGCACTGCACTCAAGGACACGTAACCACGCAAATATACATAAGCATACACATATTTAAAATTAAATAAATCTTTAAAAAATTTATGCATAAGCACTTGTGTGCTGTAAATATATGCTGAAGAAATAGAAACATGATTATATATATATATATATATAAAATATATAATAAAGAAAATATGCACATATGCATTGTATGGATACATGAAACAGAAGTTTCCTTGAAGTAAAACCTAAATAAGTTAGGTGCTTGGAAACTATTTAATTTAATTCTTAGAAGACATTTTATGAAGATACTCATTTGTAGATAAATACATGATAAATATTTATTACAAGTGCAATGGCAGACTTCTTTGTGTAAAATGTACCCAGGATTTTATGAAGTCAGGGATCACGGAAGTGTTCAGTTTTAAGTGATAAAGGAGTAAACTCAGTGATGCCTTCAGTACATCCAAAACTTGAAGGTAATCATTTCTCTAGTAATTTTGCTTATTTCCAAGGCAGGATACATTTTTTAACTTGATATACTAGTATAATATCAAACAAGGTAATGCTAATTATTGTACAAATATCCTCCTAAATACAATGTCTCAGATATAATAGGTATTTGGCTTCTGTGATGTGAGCCAAAGGATCACCATCCCCTTGGTTGTCTTCCCCAGGTCTTCCCATCTTCGTCTCTAACTGACCTGTATTTTGGTACAGATATTTTGTCTTAATCAATGGTTAATAATAATGAGTATCAGAAGTTGAAAAGTTTTGACAAATCAGGGCTGGAAGTGAAGCAGTCAATAAATATCCTCATGATCTATTCATTGGGATGTAATACAGAGCCAAAATTAATAGGATACTGATATTGGATACATAGGATTTTGGAAAGTGGAATACAGCTTTGTCCCAGGAATAAGAATGAAGTGTGTGTGTGTGTGTGTGTGTGTGTGTGTGTGTGTGTGTGTGTGTTGTGTGTTTTTAAAAAAAGCTTTATTTACTTACTATATATAGTGTTCTGCCTGCATGTATGCCTGCATGACAGAAGAGGGCACCAGATCTCGTTATAGGTGCTTGTGAGCCACCATGTGGTTACTGAGATTTGAACTCAGGACCTCTGGAAGAGCAGCCTGTGCTCTTAACCTTTGAGCCATCTCTGTAGCCCAGAATAAAGTGTTTTATTGGTGGTAAAAAGACATGAGACATTTAAGGATTTTTGAAAAGTTAATTAAATACCACCAAATGTAAGTTATTATTAGTGAGCTAGTAAATATATTTTAAGTTTTTGGGACTACATATGGATTTTTATTTAAAAAAAGAGTGACACCAAACTTATACATGAATTGTACATTGATTTCAAAATAATAACATTATAATTAATAGAAAAGAAGGTAATAGGAAAAGGTTACTGGTTAACTTGTTTGTCTAATTGGATGCACTGAGAAATACCCTGCAGGGCAGTAAAGCACTCTTCTCAGTGTGTCTAGTTTGGATTATTCACCCCCCTCAGGGCAGAGATGGCAGATCCAGTGAGTTTATCTTGTTGCTTATAGCAGCATGGGTGTCTCAGACAGCTTTATAACTGAGAATCCCCACCCTAGCTGGAGGGATGAACACGAGTTGTCTTGATTTCGCTTTTCCTCATAAATTTACATGCTTTTGATATAAAAGGAAGAACCATTCTCTTTTTATGTGTTCCCTTTCTTTTATAAATAGCAGTATACAACTATGGACATTTCCCAAATCTTTTAGTTTTCTAAATGTCCTTCATATATTTCCATGTATTCCTTAATTCAGTATGCTCAGAATACTTTCTGTTCTTACAGTGTTACTACTTTAGAGCATGTATCATAACATATACACCACACACACATACACACACATGCGTGCACCTCCCACCACCACCCCCACACAGTAGCTAGAACTAACATTGTCCTGGTCCAATGCTGTTGAGCTGTCCATGATACATTTGCTGCTTGTTTCATAAAGCATTTTCCCAAGAAAGTTTAAGACTAAACTACTAAATAAAACCATCGTTTGCCTAAAAAAATCCTCCATATCTATTTATCCTGACAAACTGCTCACTTGTTAAACAACTTCTCAAGGTCCATTGTAAACACTCAATTTCTTGTATTAATCTTTGGAACTCTTACATTCCAACCTTACAGCTTCAGTAATTGTGTTCATTTAAAAGACCAATCACAACCCTGGAAACTTGACCTAAAGAATTCTGTAAAGCTAATGTTTGCCTGTAGTTTCTGAGTTTGAAAAATATAAATGATATTTTCTCAAAGGCTGTCTTATGCCATGGTGTGGGATTCAACAACACTGTCTTAGAGTTTCTGACTGTATCTGGAGAGAAGTGGATGAAATAGACCTGCAGTGCTGTTTGTAAAGGCTTGCTTTATTATTTTCTATGTGATTGATGTATGTCACACCTGAAAATTATAAAACTATATAGCGAGACAAGAGGAATGGAAAACTGCATGCGATTCTATTCCTGAATTGGTGTTACTATTGGGTTTCAGAGCTGTCTGTCCTATGAATATAGAAAAGGACTCAGATACATTGCAGAGCTCTCAGTGTTGAGGAAGAGGCAGGCAGGCTGCTAAAGGGATGTGGTTTTAACTTAGCATTACTGTATAGTGATGATAAAGATACACTGGGTAAGAAAGACCATGGATAGCATTACAATTTGGGTGTTTTCTGATGCAAAAGTAAATCACATTGCATCATCACAGAATAGACTTCAGGAAACAGAGACCCACTGAGAAGACAACAACAAAAGATTTTTGCATGGCTATCTTATTCTTATGATTATAAAAGTTATTCATATTGCTATATGAATAATATAATTATTGCTTTATATTAATAACATAATTATTCATATAATAATATGTTATAATTACAGTTTTTCTTAATTCATACAATAGTAGTTAAAGTTTTCCTTAATTATGGTAAAAGGTAAATAGAATATGAGACTTTAGACTCACAAAGATAGGATAGAGTATTTCCTTTAATCTTGACAAATACAAATAGACTAAATATGATAACTATAATTCTTGCTTGATAACTTTTTTGTTATATGTAATTTTACTATATTAAAGTTAAAACCTTCTTTTTGATCAGACAGAAAAGGAGAAATGATGTAGGATGTCTTTCTGTATGCTGTGAATATGTATTGCTCCCACTGGTTGTTAAATAAAGCTGCTTTGGTCTATGGCGAGGCAGGTGGGAAATCCAAGCAGAGATAAAGGAAGAAGGGCAGAGCAAGGGGCAGATACCACCTAGCCACCAAAGGAGCAAAATGCCAGCAGAGCTGTAATGCCATGGCTGTGTAGCAATACATATATTAATAGAAATGGGTTAATTTAAGTTGTAAGAGCTAGTTAATAATAAGCCTGAGCAATAGTCCAAACAATTTGTTATTAATACTTAGCCTCTGAGTGATTATTTGGAAATGGCTGCAGGACCAGGTGGAACAGAAATGCCTCCAATTAAAAATTATTGCATAGCACTTACTTTAAAAATAAAAACTGGTATTCTGACTGTTGAATAAATTATAGAAAAAGTTTACATTTATTTTCACAATATCATGATGATATTGAAATCACTACCCCCAATCAAAAGTAAAAATAAATTATGCAAGTACATACATATGAATATATGCACATAAATTAAAATAAAATGAAAATATTTTGAAAATTATAAAATTCACTCAAAATATATGTATGTACAATATTTTGCAAATATTTTTACCATACCTTGTTCCGACAAAAGTACCACGACAGACCACTGGAGCATCATCTTTTTGCTTTGTTTTTTTTTTCCTAAATACTGCTTGTTTATTTTTACATTTACTCTTTTTAACATTTTATGAAAATTAATTTTGTAGTTTAATACTTAAAAATTCTGCAAATAATATGATTTAATAATAAAAAAGAAATACAACCATTTAGTTGAGTGTCCACATATCAAGTAGTGTTTATACACCAGTCTATAACTGTTCCTAGAGTTGACTGAGCATTTTTCTACATTATCTAAAGTTTTTTCCTGTTACATTTTGCAAAAGAGTTTGCATTTGTTTCATGCTTTCGAGAAATAAAGAATTTGTACATCAATCTTTGAAAGAAATACTCCTGTTCTAATAAACATCAATAGTAGAATCAAATACATCTTTCAAGGATGTTTCACTTGGAATTTGAAATCAAGTCACTCAAGTAAGATGAGTCAGGTGGGCACACATCTTATTGGGAGTGCCATTGTGCCACCTTAAATTTTAATGATACTGTGTTACACTTGTCACTACTGTTTATGTTTTAATGAACTAACTGGACTCCTTTTCTAAGACTGCTTAGCAACTTATGTAATTATTTAATTATTGTTCTGTGTTTTTCCCACTTGAATAAAATTTCAGATTTTTAAAACCACATTTTGGCTTTCCTTCATTTTTCTAAAGATTAAAAAACGTTAACTCTGTGTGTGCATGCGTGCACACATGTGTAAGTGCACTTATGTGAGTGCAGGTGTCCTCAGGGTCCAGAAGAAGGCATGAGATAATTCATTGCTGGAGTTACCAGTGGTTGTGACCTGCCTGACTTGGCTGCTGGGAGCCAAACCCAGGTCCTCTGCAAGAACAGTACATGGTTTTAATGGCTGAGGCATCTCTCCAGCTTTTGTTTTTCATTTTGTGCTCAACTTCCTTGTACATAAAGCTAATGTACATTAAACATAAGTAGACAGGTAATAAATGCTTGTATGTGGACAAATATTTATGCAAGCACAATTTGGAAGTAATAAAGGTAGAGAAATGGCATAAATAATTGAATTAATATAAAATAAATTGAGTTGAAATCTTTGGTAAGAATTGAGATTTTCTTGATTTCTCTTTTGTCTACATGTTCATGTGTAACAGTTATATGAAATGATGATTTGATAGTCCTAGTTTTTCAAACCTGTTTGCCCAAAGTGGTTTTTGTTCCTGTGATTTCTATCTTATGACACACTTAATTTATTTGAAGTAAATATTCAAAAGATTATTTAGCAGCATTTACAAACAACTTACTAAGTAGAATAAAGTAATTTAATTTTTATTCTAATTTTCCTCATTGTACAAGAGTAGACAGAATGTAGCACTATAAATCATTAATTACTATTTAGTGTAAATTTCACACATTTAATTTTTTCTATTAATAATCTCAGGCCTTCAAATAAAATACTATTATAAACTTAAATGTTATAAACTATTTGATAGCTTTTATATAATAATACATACCATTATCATTAAACTGATTATGTCATTGGAAAGGCTAATAAATGAATGAAGTTGCCAATATTATTAAGTTTATTTTAAATAAATTTACATCTCATATAGCTATCAGACAATGTATTCCTAATCATATTATGTGGGCTTCATTTATTTTCCAATTATTTTCATTTATGTACAGGTGTGTGTGTGTGTATGTGTGTGTGTGTGTGTGTGTGTGTGTGTGTGTGTGTGTGTGTGTGTGTCTGTGTCTTTGTGTATGTGCACTTATGAGTACAGGTGGCTGCAGAAAGAGAAGCCAGAAATGGGGTCAGTTTCCTTGAATCCAGATTAAGGTGTCTGTGAGCCGTCTAACATGAGTGCTGGGAACTGAACTCAGATCTTTTCTATAGACAGCAAGGGCTCTTAAGTGCTGAAGCATCTCTCTAGCCCTCAATGAAGCCTTTAAATGCATCTCTGATTTTATTTATGGTAACTTTCACTGTAGCACACATGTAATTTATTGAATAAAGTATGTTTGTATATTCATCTTCAATTAGCTTCTCAGGGTCTATGATGATGTGACTTGGGAGTTGCTTGGAAAATACTTAGCGTAGTGCCCTCCTGGTCAACAACACTTGAGGATGGGGAGAAGACAGAGTGCAGATGAGTCTTGGGTAAGTCCTGAGTTTGGGAAACAGAACCAGATGACGCATTATCATACCTTGGGTGCTTCCTCCCTGCTGAGATTTGTTCTTGGACAAGGCACCTCCTTTTTTTCTCTGTTGTTTGTATATTTGTTTGCTTTTGAGACAGGGTTGCTCTGTGATAAACGGAAACTTACTTCATAAGAGCCATCAAGAATTTACTTGTTTTCTAAAACTTCCAGATTACCAAAGATCCTTAAGGGGCCCTAGCTTAGTGCTCTATATCACTAGGCTGATAATTTATAGCCAATAGGACTTGCCTTTATCTATTAAATAAAACCCTGAAAGTTAATAATATTTTGAATAATCCATATAAACAAATTGCTTTAACCAGAGAAAATGAAACTACACATTATTTTAAAATATATAAAAAAAATCACTTTCAAAATTCAATTGCGAATAAGAAATTGGCAAGCTTTCTTTGAGCAATGTTAATATAAGTTGCCATTTCCAATAGAAATGTTTCTCAGCCTTCAGTAAAATCTATAAAGGCCTTTAGTGTTAAACGGATCTGTAGGTTATATGGCAGGCTGTTTGCTTCAGTTTCATAGGTTGAAATATCTGAAGTCATAAAAATTGCTCTAGCTAATGACAAATTGTTGCACAAATTAAGATTGGTAATTCAGGATTCTTTTTTTTTACAACTTATATGTAGCACATTTTTCACAAATCTATGGTGTGGAAAATAAAAGACAGATAAAGGTCAGACGTGATTGTGGTTTAATTTTAGTTTTATTTAATTTCTCTCGAGTACCTATGCCATACATCTGGCATTGAACATGAAATCATAGTAATGTACAAATCACTTGTGCTTTAGAAGTTGCATGAGTTGTACTAGTCAGGATTGTCTATGAACAGGACTGATAGAATGGACATGAATGTGTATACATACATGCATGTTTGTATGAATGGGATTTATTAGAGTGACTTCCAGGCTGTGGTCCAGCTAGTCCAACAATGACTGCCTTCTGATGGAAAGTCCAGAATGTAACTCTTGTTCAGCCGATGAGGCTGAGTGTCTCAGCTGGTCTTTAGTATACAACAGAATCCTAAAGAAGTAGGCTCTAACATCAGTGAAGGAGTGCCTTGGCAGCAGGATATGTGAATTTACAAGTGAGAATGAGGGCAAGCAAGCAAAAAGAAAAACGTTATTTCTTCCATATCTTGATATGTTCTACAAGATGTGGCCCAGTCTTAGGATGGGTCTTCCCACCTCAAATGATCCAGTTAACTAAAAATCCCTCACAGATGTACCAAGTTGCTTGGGTTTTTAGTAAGTTCCAGATGTAGTCAAATTGACAGCAAATGATAATTATCACAGAACTTTATTGTCATTTGACAGGGAAAAAAATCTTGTTTGATATTTCACTCAATTACTTCATTTCTTTATTTTCTTACCTCTTTCCCATTTTACCTCTATTTTTCTTCATCTTTTTCATATTTATATTTAACAATTCTTGGAGGGTCAGAAAAGCTATTTACAGTAAAGCAACACTTCAAGGTTGGATAGGGCCCTCTTAGTCCGAGTAGTGCCTGAACCCTTCTGGGATCTGGTGGCAGCAGAATGCTCTTCCCCCGGCTCCAAAGATTGAAAGCGGCCTCCCTAAGACATATCTATAAGAACAAATGGAATGAGCACAGAACTATCCCTCCTCAAGCACAAAGTGGCTTTTGGGCTTTATTGACAACTGAGAGCTCAGTCTCAAGTCATGAATATAGAAGTTGGAGAATTGCATTTAGAGAGGGTGCTTGGTTAGGAAGAAGCAAGATGGAAACATGTCAGATAGTAGTGAACAAAGCAGAGACACAAACAGAGGAGAGTGCACTCACCCATTAACCGAGCTGCTTAAGCAGTAATAAACATGGTGTTAGGAGAAGAACAGCCTTCTCAGCTCACAAACATCTTCAGCACAGCAACCTGCTCTCAGCCCTGCCTATCAAAGGCCACTAGGTCCTGGTCTTCAAAAGCTGCTCATCAAGTCCAGTTTATAGCTCAGCCAGCCAAAGAAGAGCCTTTGCTCCTAGAAAAGGATGATCGATGAAATGCCACCAGTCTGCTCAGCTGTCCCTCTGCAGGTCACCAGGAACTGAGGACACATCTGAAGCCCAAGCAGGGCTTTCTATCCAAAGTCCAGCTTTTGTGGATCTGATCACTAATGAGAGTGATATAAAACTCATTCTCCTCTGCAGTCCCTTTGGAGCCATAGTGAAACAAAATGGAGAAGAATGGGGGAAACTCTACATGATTTTTTTGTTTGTTTGTGTGTTTGTTTGTTTGTTTTGTTTTGTTTTTTGAGACAGGGTTTCTTTGTGTAGTTTTGTGCCTTTCCTGGAACTCACTGGGTAGCCCAGTCTGGCTTCAAACTCACAGAGATCCGCCTGGCTCTGCCTCCTGAGTGCTGGGATTACAGGCGTATGCCACCACTGCCTGACCATGGTTTTTATATGATAAAAAAAACAAAGCAAACAAACAAACAAACAAACAAAAACAAGTAAGCAATGCATTAACTTTGCAAGTTCTGTCTTTTTCCCTGGAAAGGCAATATTGGCCAACTTAATCAAATATGTTGATTCTCTATTTTGTCAACAGCAAATCATATGAGTTTATTTGCATTAACTTGGGAATCAACTATCTCCTGAAAGATTATTTGCTTTGGAACTATAAATTTAATAGCTTTTTAAAAAGTTATTGTTTAACATTATAATATTTAAGGTTATCATTTATTGTTTAGCACTTAAATTTATTTTCCTTCTTGAAACAACTAGACAAAAATAAAAATATCAAACAGTACTTCTAATTTTACATCCCAAAGTAAAATCCAGTATTTCTGAAATATAACCTAGAGATAATTTCACATGTATACCTTATAAAATGCTCACATGCAGTTGAGAAATATATGAAGAATATGATTTGAAGTCTTTGATATTAGAATATAAGTTGCTATTTTGATTTCTAAAATTCTGACAAGTTCAGAATTGGTCTGCTTCTCCTCTCCATCAGAAAATCTTCATAATTCACACAAATGTGAGGCAAGAGAACACAGCTGTGTGTACTTGGAGGTCTTCAGAGCCCATATTAACTTTTCATAGAGAGGTTCTACCTTTCCCTATTATAGTCAACTTTGCCATTTTACTTAAAACTCAAATGGTTTCTCCTTTCTAATCACCTGTCCAGGATTCTTACTAGAAATGTCTCAGTGTAATAGCAATGATTATTTCATTATGCAACTGTGTTCCTCAAAATTCATCTAAAATGTATTTCAACACTATAATAAGATAGTTATTGTAATATATGGTACAAATGAATGTGATGGTGGAGAATAGAATAGAATAGAATAGAATAGAATAGAATAGAATAGAATAGAATAGAATAGAATAGGATTGAACCATGATCTCAATACCACAGTAGATTAATAGAACCCTAGAGAGAATGAATGTTGCTATTTTTCTGTTTCTGTCTCTGTCTCTGTCTCTCTGTCTGTCTCTCTCTGTCTCTCTCTGTTTCTCTGTCTCTGTCTCTGTCTCTCTCTCTCTCTGTGTGTGTGTGTGTGTGTGTGTGTGTGTGTGTGTGTGTGTGTATGATAGATAACTCAAGGCTCTCACTATCTAGCTCCCCTATTCTCCTGTTATGTTACACCAATTGATATGTCACAAGGAAGGCTAGTGGGAAGGCAGAACAGAAAAGCCAAATGTTTGTCTCCTCTCTTCAGTGCACACACTGTGCACAGTAGATGTAGATGATTTCAGGCCTGTCTGTGATCTGTGATTTTTTTTTTTTTGGATATGCTTAGAAGTCCATCATTGCTGAAACTCCCCAAGAATGCCTCCTGTACCTTTCCACTGCCCTTGACCAGGGCTTCTCCTCCCATTATCTTTGGGAAGATACATCTTGCCTTTCCCTTCATCTTTGAAGTTGTAGCTTACATTAACTGTTCTTGATTTACTTAAAGTGCTTATTAATTTAGAAAAATACAAAATATGTATAGCTATATCTTACTTTTTATATGAAACAATAGTATATAAATAATGAAATAAACGTCAAAACAAAAATTGAGTTATTTTGGGAAAACTATGAAATTTAGTCAAGAGCTGAAGATCAGTATAACTACATTCATTCAAGTTTGTAGCGGAGGCCTCATCAATGACGATTTGCATATGTGATGTTGTGTGTTATATAACCAGCCCCTGTGTTGTGGGTTTGTGTAAGTATACTTCAAACTTCCCACATTGGGTAAACCATGCTCCTCAGAATATACCTTTGCTATTAACTTCCACATGACTAAACTGAAAAAGAGTTACCAATGAGTGATGTCTGTGCTGCACAAACAATATTTGGGGGTATGGGAAGGTTTAAATTCATACCATTTGACTAATGAAAAGCAAGTCTGAAATTGAAGCAATGGATTGTCAGATGAACAGGAGAAATCTGCATTTTCTTGTTCTGTCGAAGTCACAGAATGCCTTTGAAACAATGTTAGCTTCTCAGAGAGGTGCAAACACTTAATGCCTCATGTCATTAGTATGGGAAAGGGGGATTTGCCAGATGAATTTCTAGTTAGCCTCATTTTGTAGCACACAAAATGGATGCATTTTAAGCCCAGAAAGGTTTGCACAAGTTGAACAAGCTGTCATTATGAGCCCAATATCAGGAGGCTTGAAATCACAGCCTTTAATTTTGATGGTTTGAAACTGTCACTTTTGTCAAGTAAAATAGAATTCATTGACTGTGGCCTCTAGTGAGGTTCCTTATCTGCTTTACAACAATTAGAAACTTGGTTTGAGGATACAGCTAAGTTTATAGAATGCATTCCCAGCATGCAAGAGACCCTTCATTGGATTGTTCATACCACACAAATCAGGAGCATTGGTGCACAATTTAATCTTCACACTGAGGAGGCTGAGGTAGGGATATCAGACAATCAAGTCCTTGTTGGCTGCATAGTGAGAATGAGGTCTGCCTTGGCTATGTAAAACCCTGGAAAAGGCTATTAGAAGGTTACTAGTTAAATGCTCTTCATAACATAGTGTTAACTTTCTTACAGGCGCCTCCTCTATCCCCCATGGTTGACTGCTTATCTTAGCCTGCACCTCTGTTCTTCAATTTCATTCTGGCACCTCCTTGATTTTTCTTCCTGCCCTCTGGGCCTTGTTTAGTATCTTAGTTCTTCTGACCTTGAGGTATTCATTCAAATCATTTCAGGATTTCCCAAGTAATTAAGTAAAAACGACTGCATCCAGTTCTCGTTCATGTCTGTGTGTGTGTGTGTGTGTGTGTGTGTGTGTGTGTGTGTGTGTGTGTGAAGATTTTGTTGAAACATTTATTAGGTATACGTTTATTTCTCATCTTTTTCAAAAAGAAGCTACTTTAAACAAAGAGGAGATTTAGCTTTTTTTTTTCATTAAGAATTTTTTTCATTCATTTTACACAGCAATCAAAGATTCCCCTCTTCCCTCCTCCTGGCCCCCCAGACTCCTCCTCCAAACCCACCCCCTACTCCCACCCATGAAAAGGCAAGGCCTCCTGTGGGGTGGCACATCCAGTGTAGGCAAGTCCAAGGTCCTGCCCCTGCCTCAAGGCTGCATAAGGTATCCCATCATAGGTAGTGGTTTCCAAAAAGCCTGCTCATTCACCAGAGATTGATTCTGATCCTATTGTCTGGGGGCCCCCAAAGCAGGTCAAGCTACATAACTGTCTCACCATGCAGAGGGCCTAGTCCAGTTCCATGTAGGCTCCACAACCATTGATCCAACTTTCTTGAGTTCCCACTAATTTGGTTTGGTCATCTTTGCATGTTTCCCCATCATGATCCTGATGCACTTATTCATAGAATTCCTCTTCTCTCTCTTTGATTGGACTCCTGAAGCTCTGCCTTGTTATTTGGCTGTGGATCTCTGCATCTGCTTCCATCAGTCATGGAAGAAAAAGTTTGGAGAAAAACTCTGTGATGACAGACTGTTAGATCAGACAGTTCACCAGTCTGATCATTGGGGTAAGCCAGTTCAGTTCAGGCACAGTCTCCACTATTTCTAGTAGTCCAAGCTGGGGTCATCCTTGGACATTCCTGGGAACTTCTCTAGCACCAGGTTTCTCTCTATCCACATGATATCTCCCTCTATTATTGTATCTCTTTCATTTTCCCCTCCATTCCTGTTCGAGCTCAACCATCCCATTCCCTTATGTTCTCATTCCTTATCCCTGACCCTCTATTGCACACACCTCACCCCCAGTTTACTAATGGAGATCTCATCTATTTCCCCTTTCCAGTGCAATCCATGCATCCCTCTTTGGGTCTTCCGTGTTAGTTAGCTTCTCTGGAATTGTGGGTTGTTGTCTGATTATCCATTGCTTTACATCTAGTATCCACCTATGAGTGGGTACATACCATGTTTGTCCTTCTGAGTCTGGGTGACCTCACTCAGGATAATATTTTCTAGTTTCATCCATTTGCCTGCACATTTTATGATGTCATTGCTTTTCTCTTCTGAGTAGTACTCCATTGTGTATATGTACCTCATGTTCTTAATCCATTCTTCAGTTGAGGGGCATCTAAGTTGTTTCCAAGTTCTGGCTATTATAAATAATGCTGCTATGAATATAGTTGAGCATGTATCCTTGTGGTATGATTGAGCATTCCTTGGGTATATGCCCAAGAGTGGTATAGCTGAATCTTGACATAGATTGATTCCCATTTTTGTGAGAAGCTGCCATACTGAATTCCAAAATGGCTGTACAATTTTGCACTCCCACCAACAGTGGAGGAGTATTCCCCTTGCTCCACATCCTCTCCAACATAAGCTGTCAAATAGAAGACTTATATTTAATTTCACACTTTATCCCATTTCCATGCACATCATCTCACTAAGATGAGACAAAAAATCATTTCATCTTTACTAAATCAGTAACACAAATGCTTGCTTTTGCAATCATTTACTGGATGATTTTTATGATTCCATTGGTATTTGTTTTAGTTTTAAATGTACCATAAATTAAGAGCATATTTGAAGACTAAGTTTTTATCAAATAAAGTGTCTATGAATCAATTAGTAATGAATTTATCTAATTTGCATATCTTTAAAACCATATAAAAAAAAGGTAAGAAGAAATTATGTTTCTGTCCATCTCTGAATGACTGGTGATAGATCATAGGAATTGTGAATTTACATGGTTTTTATAGTTTCTCATTAAACCTCTCTTAACAATTTTAGGTATAATTTTTCCATCAAATGTGTTCTAGCTATGTAAAATACAGTTTTTGATTATATGTTATTTTAATATATATTTTATTTATATATAAATAATAAGCTTGTATATGACTTTTAAAATAAAGTAGCATATGACAGCAGTAATAGTATTGTTAACCAAACACTATAGAATTAAATTCTGAAAATGGTATTCTATTATGCTTTACTAAATATTTTTTTTACTGTAGATTGTCTTATTTCATGTTCATTTTGTTTGCTTCTTATACACAACAACTCATTCCTGGTTATTTTTTCATGGGGAGTACATTACATTACTAGGGTGAGTTCTTGCTGATGTTCCTATAGTTCTATTATTCTAATAGCTTCAAAAAGACATTGAATTCTGAAGGCTCTTTGGCAAACAAGGAAGATATGACATTAGACATTTCCATGTAGTAGAATGGGCTTGTTTCATTTTTATTAATTAATAGCCACTGTAATCCATAAGAGCCATTCCTTAAAGCACACTTGTGCATTCGAAATTGTGTCTTCCCAATGTTTGTCCTTCCAACTCTACCTCACCTTATTTTGTTTTGTTGAATCTGAGTAGTTTATGAGTTTTCCAGGGCCACTCTAACATCACTGTCAACTGTGTTGCCTAAAACAACAGAAACTAATACTGTCACACTTCTGGAGGCTGACTCTAAAAGGTAAGAGGCCAAAGAAACAGGCTCAGGGCTCCAGGCTCCAGGCTGCAGGCTCCAGGCTATCTTGGCTTTAGAATCTTTTGTACTCTAAAGGTATTAAGAATTCCCTAAGTCTTCAGACTCCTGTTCTTTTTTATTAATAATGTTCCCTTCTATTTAAGCATGTAGCTCACATTTCACTATAAGTGGTAAAGTGAAGCTAGGACACAGTGTCCACTCTGCTTGCAAATCTCAACTAAATGGTTAAGTCTTCTGCCTAAAAGGCCTAATTTTTGCTAGCTGAGTTTTCTGCAATATCAATCTATCATCTATTCTTTTTTTTTTACAAGAATACCTAGTCTCTCACTGTCCAATATCATGCAGTTAATCCCTTTATGAGAGCCCACAAGAAGCACCTTTAATGTTAATATTTTTAGCAATCAATCTATTCAAGGCAATGTATTTTTTTCCTGCTTGTACCTTCATTTTTTACTTGTCATTGCCTAACTTCTAAGTCACACATTCATTTGAAAGCTATTGGTTATAGTATACCTTAGTACTGGTAGTAAAATATCTATTTGTTTCTGTGTCTTATATGATAAAGTATATCACAAAGTAAGTGATTTAAAAGAAACACAAATATACTCAAATCCATAGAAACTAAAAATATGAAGAAGTCATTACACAGCAGGTCAGGCTTGCTCTGCACACTGATCTACTGTTTTTTATTCCCATCTTTTGCTGGTTCCAACTATTTCTGATCCTCCATGCGACACTGAAATCATTCATTTCTCTGCCTCCAGCCTCATGTGACTTTCGTATTTAGGACTCACACTAATCTAGTGTGAACTCATCTTAAGAAATTACATTTGAACCTATTTCACCTCAAAATGAGGTTATATACTCAGACTTTGAGAAGACATGAATTTGAGTGGCCTAAATCAGTTCAGGATAACTCTTGTCGGCCAAAACAACCACAAGAAATACGATACACCCAATCCAAAATGAATTTCCTCAATGTGTGGAGAAAAATGGAATAGTCAGGGAAAATGTAGAAGGTCATCAGTCCATAATAACCACAGAGCCAGAAACATGCGGAGCCCAAGGAGATGATGCTGGGGGAAGTGATAACACACCTCGGGAACCGTGACCAGTGATTCCCAAGAGAAAACCTAAAGTACTGAAGGCTACTGCTTCAGTCGGATTTAGTAAATTGTATGTAAGGGTTAAAATTCAACTTGGATGGGGGAATATTATTTCATTTTACTCTTACATTTTAAACTTTTGAATTTTTAAGGTAAGATTTTCATTAGGCTTGCATTATGTATATTTCTCTGTTCAAAAACACTACATTTAATTCATATTTATGTAATGTAGATATTTAAATTTATTAAAAGAATTGGTTAGTACTGAATCCACCAGGTTTAAATGAGTCCCCAGGGGAGTCTTGGTCTTGGAGGACATGGGAATGGAGGGGACGAGCTGGGGGGAAAAGGTGGGGGTGGGAAGGGGGAGGACAGAGGAACCCATGGTTGATGTGTAAAATTAAAACACATAATAATAAAAATATAGACCTCTGGAGAAAAAAAAAAAGAATTGGTTAAGGTAGACATTTCTTCACTAAGTCTCACTAAGCCTATGTAAACAAAATAATACAGGGAATGGGAGGTTTATAATACAAGGTGAACTACATGTAATTTGCATTTCTTATACTTGCCTTATAGGACATTTAAAATTTATTTTGAAGATGGTTTTGAAACTCAGTTAAGACAAAAAATAACAACTAACAACTTCTGGTTTAATAGACTTTGCAGGCAACAGAATAATCTCTCTGAATGTAAATCATGTTTTCCTGGATATTTGTTCTATATTTCCTATAGTCTTAGGAACGTCCTTATCGGCTGTAGGATGTGCTTGACCTGTCTTTGTGTTGTTTCTGTCAGTGAAGTCCTGTGACAATTTCCACTGAGCAAAACAACACAAGCAGTGCTGATTTGATGACAGGTTTTTGTTTGTTTAATAAAGCTGAATGGTCATCGTCAGCTCACAGCCCTCTTCTCCCAAGCACTGGTTCTCAGATCAAGATCTTATTGGCATCAGTCAGATCAGTAGACTAGTAAGTTAACTAGCTGCTACACCATGTCTGCACACAGATTAGATACCCTTAGATGTTTTCCTTAGTTTTATCTTCTGTTTAATTGGTGAATGAAAAAGGCCCCATGTGGTATCACAGGGCATGTGTTTCATTCCTTTCCTGCTTCATTTTCGACATAGAGGCCAGACAGTGGTGGCATGTTGTGATATTTTATCTGTGTAGCCCAATACATAAATATAGACTTCAGGCAAAGGACACCTTTAGACCTATCACTGGGAAGGAAGAGATCCGTCTGGATCCCTATGAGTTCAAGGTCACACTGGGAATAGAGCCAGGTACATACCTTTAATCCCAGCACTAACCGTAGGATCTAGAGGTCTGTACAGACCGACAAGAAGTGAAAGAGCTGGGCAGGAAGAGGAAGTGATATAACTGGGCAGAGAAAGAAAATGAGATGGCAGAACAGAAAGGCATATAGGCATGGGTATACAGGAAGTAGCTCTCTTTGTCTGAGGCTCTCCAAGTGGAGAACATGACTGGACTCTTGCTCCTTTTGGCTTTAGCCCCAATATCTGGCTACAGGTTGTTTTTTGTTTGTTTGTTTGTTTTTGTTTTTTGTTTTACTAATAAGACTATTTAGAATTTTGTCTACAGCAACACACACCCTTAATCCTATCACCTGGGAGGTAGAGCTCCATCTGGATCTCTGTGAGTTCAAGGCCACACAGAGCCTGGCAGTGATGGCACACATCTTTAATTCCAGTACTGGGAAGCACACATGCCTTTAATTCCAGGAAGTAATATGGCAGGACACAGAAGGTATATAAAGGAAGCAGGATCTCTTCACTCTGGAGGCTGAGGATTTCGTAGAGGTAAGATTGTGGCTGGCGTGTTCTGTTTCTCTGGTCTTTAAGTTTTGACCCTAATAATATGTGGCTCTGAGTTTGTTGTTTGTTTTTTTTTTTAGTAAGAACTTTTTAAGATTTGTGTTGCCATACTGTGTGAGCAGTTTTATGTCACTATAACAAAATACCAGAGTTAATTAACTAAAAGAGTAAGGTTAAGTTGGGCTCACAGATTTGAGTTTCCTATCCATGATCTGTTTTATTAGCTTAAGGACCATGCCAACAGAGAGATCATGGCAGAAGCTTTCTATGCTTTGACATGGCCCATACCCTGAGTCAGGGGGCAAAGATGAAAAGGAAAGCTTGCTGGTTCCGATGTTTTAGTCCATCATGGTATTTGTCTCAGTTCTTGGTATTTGTATTATGGAGCACAGGTGTTCACAAAGTGAAAGAAGAGAGAGACTAGAAATGGGAGTGAGGCTACCACCATCAAATGCCTGGCACTAGGGACCTGCTCCAGTAGTCAGGCCCTACCAACTAAAGGTGCCACAGCCTTCAGGAAAGATTGCTACCTGAAGAACTAGCAGCTGGACATGAGCCCACAATCTTCCTCATGAACATGGACCTCATACCCTCTCCAGGCACATGTCCTGATATCATCTACCCTGGGGAACAAACCTTTAGCACATGGGCCTTTGGGGGACACTTGAGACTCAAAGTACAGAGGGTACACTGGACAGAGCACAGAGTAATATGCTATTGTATGTGAAGACAATGATATAATTATTAACATTTCTTTTTCACTTTTAAAAAATGTTTTGTAGTTTTATCTATAGTAGAAAGATCCTTGTCCATTTCCTTTAGGAGACAGTTATTTAGGAAAAGTTCATATAGCTTAGGATAAGCTGTAGTAAGAGCTCTTTACTGTCAAAAACAACCAAACAAACCCTGAGGTTGTTTTATGATTTGATTAGCACCTTATCCAATGGTACTCACCTCTTCTGATACACCTCAATCTTTTACAGTTTTTATAATAAAAAAAATACACAGAAAATTCAATGTTTAAGGACCAAGGTCATAGGTTTGAGTATAGTAGGAAAATAAGAATTATTCATAAAATCTATTAGTTACATAGAAACAAATCCTAAAACATTATGTCCACAGCAGGTGGAGAAAAATATAGAACCGAAAACGTTCTTCTACAAGAAATGTTCGAATCTCCCCAGCATTGTTCTTATATAAATTTTGAGTAAGAATTGCAGGGAGGCATTTGGATAATCAGGTATTTAAACTATGGCTGGTGATAGAGAAATAAATGGCTTTCCTGAACAGCATGAGTACCAAGATATAAAAATAAATATAAAAATAAAAATAACCTCAACCTGACACAAGGATGGGA
>NW_023413257.1:0-25955 GCF_903995425.1 Onychomys torridus
ACATCCAAGTAAAAAAATGGGCTATAGAGTTAAACAGAGAATTCTCAACAGAGGAAATTCAAATGGCTAAAAGACATTTAAGGAATTGCTCAATATCCCTAATCAGGAAAAAGTAGATCAAAACGACTCTGAGATACCACCTTATAGCCATCAGAATGGCTAAGATAAAAAAAAAACACTGAAGACAGCTTATGCTAGAGAAGATGTGGAGCAAAGGGAAATCTCCTCCACTTCTGGTGGGAATGCAAGGATGTATAGCCACTTTGGAAATTAATATGGCGCTTCCTTAGAAAATTGGGAATCCATCTCCCCCAAGACCCAGATATACAACTCTTGGGCATATTCCCAAGGAATGCTGAATCATACCACAAAGTCATAGGCTCAGCTGTGTCCATAGCAGCTTTTTTTTTAATAGCGAGAACCTGGAAACAACATAGATGCCCTTCAACTGAAGGATGGATAAATAAATTATGGTACATATACACAATGGAGTACTTTTCAGCAGAGAAAAACAATTACATCATGAGGTTTGCAGGCAAAAGGATGGATCTAGAAAAAAATCATCCTGAGTGAGGTAACCCAGACTCAGAAAGACAAACACGGTATGTACTCACTCATAGGTAGATACTAGATGTAAAACAAAGGATTACTAGACTGCTACATAACTCCAGGGAGGCTAATTAGTAAAGAGGACACTAAGAAAGACATATGGATCACCCAACAACAGAGAAATGGATGAGATCTGCAAGAGCAAACTGGATGTGTTGGGGGGGGGAGAAAGGAGGGCAAGGTTAGGAGGAAAGAGAGCTTAGGGGAGGGGGAGGTTCCAGCTGGATCAAGAACAGAGAGGGAGAACAAGGAAAGAGAGACCATGATAAATGAAGGTGCCATGGGAACAGGAAGAAGCAATGTGCTAGATAGGTCCCCAGAAATCCCCAAAGATACCTCCACAATAGACTACTGGCAATGGTCGAGAGAAAGTCCAAACTGACCTACTCTGGTGATGATGATTAGATGGCCAAACACTCTAACTGTGATGATAAATCTCTCATCCAGTGATTGATGAAAGTAGATGCAGAGATCTACGGCCAAGCCCCAGGTGGAGCTCCAGAAGTCATATCAGCAAGAGACAGTGCAGGGATTATATGACCAAGAGATATTGAGACCATAATTGGAAAAACCACAGGGACAAATAGCCAAAATTGTGGAAACACATGAACTATGAACCAATAGCTGAGCAGCCCCAATGTAACTGGATTAGGCCCTCTGGATAATTGAGACAGTTAATTTGCTTGAACTGTTAGGGAGGCCCCTAGGCAGTGGGACAGGGACCAGTGCTTAGTGCATGGGATGGCTTTTTTTTTTAAATCCTGGGGCCTATGCTGGGACACTTTGCTCAGCCTTAGTGTAGGGAAGAGGGGACTGGACTTGGCTCAACTGAATCTACCAGGATTTGCTGACTTCCCTGGGGATACCTTGCCTTGGAGGAGCTGGGAATAGGGAAGTTGATTGGGAGAAGACTGGAGGATGAGAGGATGGAGGATGGGGGAATCCATGGCTAGTATATAAAATTAATTTAATTATTAAATAAAAATATTTATTAAAAAACAAAGTAGCCAAAATTGTACCATGGGAAAAAGAAAGTTTCTTCAAAAAGTGGTTCTGGCATAACTGGATGTCAACATGCAGAAAACTGCAGATAAATCCATGTCTGTCTCCATGCACAAAACTCATTCCAAGGGAATAAAAGATCTCAACATAAATTCAGTTACACTGAACTTGATAGAAGAGAAAGTAGGAAATAGTCTGGAATGCATTGGCACCAGATATAACTTCCTAAATATAACACCAGTAGCACAGACACTGAGAGTAACAAATAGCTTGAACTGTTTGGGGAGGTCCCAGGCAGTGGCATTGGAACATGTCCCTGGTACATGAGCTGGCTTTTTAGAGCCTAGACCTATGGTGAGACACTTTGCAGAGCCTTAATGCAGGGGAGAGGGACTTGGACCTGCCTCAACTGAATGTACCATGCTGAGCTGACTCCCCATGGGAGACTTTGCCTTGGATGAGGTGGGAATGGGGGGTGTTTTGGGGGGAAGTCTGGGGTAGTGGGAGGAGGGAGGACAGGGGAATCTGTGTTTGGTTAGTAAAATGAATAGGAAATATTTTAGTAATAATAATAATAATGTTTATTGTAAGAAATTGAATAAAATATAAGTCTCTTTGGGATAAGGCTGGGGACACCTGAAGAGAATATGTAACCTGTGTTACACATATATGATCTTCTCTGAAAAAAAATTTTGACTTTGGTCATATGTACAAGTACACACACACACACACACACACACACACACACACACACACACAGACACCAAAATGATGATGGCCTAAGAAAGCAGGGAACTTTCTCAAAAATTTTTCACTTTCATTTGCAATATATTATAAAGGTTTCTAAAAGCTGGACAGTGGTGGTGCATGCCTTTAATTCCAGCACTTGGGAGGTTGAGGTGGGTCAGATCCCAGTGAGTTTGAGGCCAGCCTTGTCTACAGAGCGAGATTCAGAACAGGCACCAAAGCTACACAGAGAAACCCTGTCTGGAAAAAAACTAAACAAAACAACAACGACAAAATATTCCAAAGGCTTTCCAGTGTATATTTGGAGTCTAAATAGAAATTCAGTCCCTGTTCTTCATGCAGGCAGATGTAAGGGATAAACTACCATCCTGATGGTATCTCTGATTTATACATTTTTCAGGGTGTAGTATGGAATCGGTATTGTGGAACCACAGGTGTGTGAAGCACAAGCTTCATGAAATAGCTTACCACACAGGGAGTGAAGCTCAGTTGGTCAAGTGCTTGCCAAGAATGCAAGAAGTCCTGGGTTCAGTTCTCAACCCAGCATTAGCTGGACTTAATGGCTGAGGCCTGGATTCCAACACTTAGAGGAGGAGGCAGGAAGATTTCAAGGACAGTCTTAAATCCAAATTTAGTTCTACGTTATCATGTTTTATCTGAGACCCTGATTCAAAATATATAGCCATGATATATTACAAAGTTAAAAATAATAATTAAAATATCTTGATTTATTAACCTATTGATTGTTGAATTTTATTCAGAGTTGGTGTCATGTGATGCAGGATGGCCTTTAAGTCCTGGTCACTATTCATTGCTCTGCTACTTCAGAGCTCTGATTACAGGCCTCTGTCACTTTGCCTGATAAAATCAGGTTTTAAATGTTGTAATTCACATATATGTTGTCAACATTGAGGAGAACCTGTAAACAACCATAAATTGAAAAATCGTTGATAGTTAGATGAGGGTGCTATTTAAAAGTACCAAAAAGATATTTCTATAATTCTAACTTTTGACAGAATTAAATTGAACTTGTTTTACTATTTTTGTCTTTAAATATCAGCCTACATGTAGGTCTGTGTATTACATGATTCCCTGGTGGGAGTGGAGGCCAGAAGAGGATAAAGGATTCCCTGATACTGGAGTTACAAATGATTCGGAGTCATATTAAATCTGCTGGGGATTCAACCCAAGTATCCAGGAAGAGCAGCCAGTGCTCAAACCATTGACTCATCTCTCCAGCCACTCACCAACCTCAATTTGATGGTCTTGTTCTTGGGGAAACATTGTGTGGTTAACATGTGAATTTAAACAATGCATAATGAAATTAAATCCAGAAGAATAAAAGTTTGAGCTGTGCATGGGTTTCCCTTGGGAATGGCCTGTCTTTCCTGGGAACAGCATGGTGCCTTTTTCAGGAAATGTCAGGCTCCTGAAAGTTATGTGGTAGCACTGTATTACAGCTTTTGTCCCCTTGTTTTTCAGATTATTATTGCAGGTTTTACAAAGAACTATGTTTTACTGTGAGTGATCTTCTCAGATACAGAAACAGAGCTGTCCATGTTCTCTAGAATGATTCAAACTGCACGCTATGAAAAGTAAGGCCTTTGTCCTGCTGCGGTTGCTTATTACCCATTATCATTATTCATTTTAGGAGGACACAGCACCACATGCTGGCCATATGAAGAAGCTGTGAGGTAAACATCTTGTAATCATGTTTACTATGAATAATAATAACAAACTTACCTTCTGATCAAACTTTCCCCAGGAATGTCAGTGTCTGAGCAGGATTATCATGCTATCTTGTGTTTTAATACTGACATTGTGACTTTAATATCTTGGTTGAATTAAACACGGAAAGGCTTCTTTCTATAATCACATTTAGTTGACATAGAGAAACTAACATCCACTGCATCCACAAACAGCCACGTTGAGCACCCATGGATAGCCTTTATGCAGCAATGCCAACCCTTTGCATGAAGCATTGGAGAGCACAGTATCCCAAGCAGACCTTGTCATGAATAATATTATTATTTTATTATTATTAATTTCACTTTTGAGATCTTCTGTGTAGTCCTGGCTTACTTAGAGCTCCCTTTGCAGATCAGTATGAACTTAAACTCAGAGATCCACCTGATTCTGCCTGCTAAGTGATGAGATTAAAGGTGTGCCCCACCTGGTTCACTTTGCATTCTTTACATTAGCCACTTGTCACAGCCTCTATCAATGGGTGCCAGACTAGCTAGTATGCTGAACCGTAACACGGAGAGTCCACAGTATTTGTCTTCATTCCCAGAACTTGGTTATATGCACTGCCTCTCCCTTTAATCATCCAGGTCAGGCAGCACTCGCACCCACCATGTTCCAGCAGGAGAACACTGGTGGCACCGCTAGAACTTTGCTCACTTCCCGAGGCCTACTGCCACTCGTGTTCTGTGCACTTGGGACATTAGTGCTGAAACTCTGCATGCTACCAGTTGCCATGGGAAGCATCCTTCAACGCCCTTTGCCAGAGGTAAGTCGGTTTTCTGTGCTAAGCTGCCTTAGAAACCACCTGATAGTCCTGTAAAGAGAGGTCTGCAGGCTTCTGCTTGGCGGTGGCCCTTTCACCACAGACCATGGTCTCTCAGACCAAGGACCCCTATCAGTAACCGAGTAGCACAAGAGGTTGACACTTCATCCAAAATCCTGGTGTACTTGAAAACCAACAAAGTCCACAAAGATTTGCGACCTCAACAGCAGCTGCTACAACCTCTAGCAAAGTTGAGGTGCAGAGAGTCATACGTGGACTGGAAGCCTGGCAAGAATTGCAAGGGAGGTCAAAACCCCTGACTCTGGTAGTGGAGGGAGCTGGTCCGATCACATCAGTCCTGAGAGAACTACAGACAGTCAGGTGACCTAAGACCACACCAAGGAGCTGAGACAGGACAAGAAAGGAAAAGGACCACTTGTATTGGAGGTCTCAGAGATCATGAGAAACACACTGAGCAGGGATCACAGAATATCTGTTTTCCACCCAGTCATCAGAAAAAAACCTGCATCATCTTTTGTGCCCAGACCAGAGAAGGAGCCTGGATCTGTCTCTCCTGTTGGAAGAGTGTGTTGACTGCTGCCCACTCTGCAGTGGACTTGTAGTAAGATCTTCTTGATCTCATGCTGGGGATCCCAAAGCAAAGATCACTGGAAATTATGTAGTACCAATGGGACATTTTTCTCTGATCAACGTGGACTGGTAAATTTCCCATCTACTCAAATATCTCTGAAACCGGCCCCATCTACCAAACAGGTATTGAAAACATCAATATCTGTTTCAGGGGATAAGGTCACTTCTGCATCTGCCCAAGGGTTGCAAAGATCTTCCAAGTGTCTGGAAGGCACATGCAGAAATATTCCCTCTCCCAAACAGGGCCTCATTTGTTTTTTCAAATTATCAAGGAGATCATACACATTTCTTTAGTTCTAAAAGGAAAGTTAGGAAAGCTAACTCAGTCCAGAGATGTTCAAAATCTGCACAACTAAACCAAAGGAGATCTAAGCCGTTTCCTTCTACCATTGGGGATCACCAGTATTCCAGAAATATTCAAAGGGATAAACCAGATAGAAAGCTAGCAAGCTTGGAACTTGACAACAGGAATCCTGTTTCTTGCATGAATGCAGAAGCAGTCTCTTTCCCTGCAAAATGGGACAGTGGTCCTAGAGACAATAATGGGAGTGAACCCAGATCAGATGAATATTTGCAGGACTCACAAGGGTCCAAGCAATTTTCCAGTACTAAACATAGGTCACTCACAAATTCCCTTCAGGAAAAGGAGGCCCTATACATAAGAATTCTAAAAAAGAAAAAAAAAAACCTGAAAGAGATACCAGCACCACAAAAAGACCTCAGATGATGCTTTTCAATCACCATGGCTTGGGTCAAGAAACTTCTGACAAGAAATAAGACCATCTAATTGAGGTTGTTGAGTAGTTGGAGAGATGAGTCAATGGTTTGAGCACTGGCTGCTCTTCCTGGAGACTTGGGTTGAATCCTCAGTAGCTATAATATGACTCAGAATCACTTGTAACTCCAGTATCAGGGGATCCTATATCTTCCTCTGGCCTCCACTCCTGCCAGGGAATCATGTGATACACAGACCTACATGTAGGCTGATATTTAAAGACAAAAATAGTAAAATACATTAAATTTATTTCCCACAAAAGTTAGATAAGATGTCAGTCCCATCAATTAGAACAAAGGCTGTCTCTGACTTTTGTCCTTTGGCCCAAGGATTTTGATATTTTTATTTTGTCTTAAATGGCACTCCCATTTGTCCATTCTTACAATTGGGTCAAAATCATTTTCCTACTAAGTGACAGGGACTGAGATGAAAGGAGCCTTATACTCCCTTTCTCTGTAGAAAAAATTATTGGATGCTTCCAGACTGCAAAGTGGGTTAGGGAACCTATGATGTCTCTTGCAAATAAGAGTGCTTTCGATATTCTATATTTTCTTTGGTAGATTTGGGCATAATTATCTGATAATTGAAAACTCCAAATTGTTCTTTATGGCCATGGAGGTGGTTCAGATACACATCTCTTCAAAGTTCTACCTTCATTTCTACCCCTATGATCTCTTTTAGCTGACCTTGCTTTGTTTAGTGACTTATTATTGGACATGAGAGCATACCCAGCTGACCAAGACAGCCACTTCAACATCTGCTCCAGTTTGGACCACACAACATCCCGATCTATATAACCGGTAAGATGATACACAGTTTAAAAGAGAATTATATTCATCAGCATAGAAGATAGTAAATGTACATGAAAGTTATCTGTTTCATCTGTAGAGCCAAAGAAATTCTTGTGGAAGCCTCATTGCTCAAAGGAGCAACATTTTTCTGGAAGAGAATTCTGATTTGATTCAGGGTATGCATATCTATAACTGAGAGGCATATTGAAAATTTAATGAGGCAGAGCCCAAATCTTCTCCCACTAACCAAGGTCATCTAGGTCTCTCACCTGATGTCAAAGGTGAATTGCATCTCCACATCTGATAAACGTCGCTAGACCCTTTTCTCCTCAGAAGAAAGAGATTCAGAACTATTGCCTTGCCCAAGCTAGTCTCACGACTTTCCACCCTGACAAAGGACCTGCAGAACTCCCTATACAAAAGAGTCATCATACACTTCTTTTTGAAATAAGTGATCTCCCATCTATATGTGGGTCAGAGGGATCCTCAGGCCTTTCCTTCCTCTACAATGTGACATTATACTTTACCTACTTCTACAAAAGAAAAAAATTAAACTATCTTTGTCCAAGGGTAACTCACACATTTATTTTATGCACAACGTGATGTTAGATATGCTTCTCTAACTAATATGACCTTTTTATTTTCCAATTGGACCTTGTAATCCATGGAGAATCTCCATGTGTACAACTCTAACTAAAATGCCTTAAACCTTCACTCTCTGTGCTAGAGCAGATGTTAGAAAAACCCACTTATTTGTAACTGACCTCATGACTAGGTTTGGTTTTATATCTAAAAGCCTGGAACTCATAAGATTACTTAAAATTCACAAACAAATACAGTGAGAATCCACACGTCATTCTACTCCATGTTGCTGAACTTAAGCTTAGAAAGTCTACCCAGAGAACAACTTCTGACATGCCTCTTAGAACAATGGTGAGATATGTATAAGGTTTACTAGGGAGTTTGTAAATATAAGAATATCCAGACCATGATGAAGAATTGGGATCAGAGTGGGGGAGGTGTTAGTGAAAACTAACAGCTCCCTTAGGGGAGTAAGTGAGAAGAAGAGGCATCAATGGCACAGACACCAAGAATCCATTGAATGCAAACAGCAAATTCATTCATTCAATAACAGGGAAGGAATTACATACTCTCCTCCCAGAACTCAGGCTGTGTCACAATCTGATGGCCTTGTGAAGTCATCCTTCATTGGATGGGCACAATCAGGAACTCTGACAGTGCCTCCTTCTAGGCCCTCAGGCAGACCCAGGTTGGCTTGTAGTGGTATGGCATGTGCATGCCTTGGCTACCGGTCTGAGCCAATTTTCTTGAACCTATGGGCCTCTCTACTACGTATCCATCCTTTATATTATTATATGACAGATCAGAAGGAGTCAGAGCCTTTTGCTCAGGCCCTGGTGACCCCACTTCTGGGGTCTCAACAACAGGATTCTGCCTGTCTTATGTTGCCAAACAAGGCATTTCCCATCTGTTACTACCAGCCCTCAAAGAGTATCCATCATGGGGAGACACCCAGGTTGCAAAGAGTCAGACTTTTAGATGGCAGAAAGCCAGGCATGCACACATTGTGGGAGTGCCTTGAGCTGAATGTCTAAGAGCCATTGACCTCTGTAGATTCACTTCAGTGGTGCCAGTTGTTACTGGATGTGCAGTAGGAGACACTTCAAAAGGAGAAAGAGTAAAAGCACCATGCACAAATCAAAACACAAGTGAGAATCCAGGAGGGATCCAACAGCCATTTTATTTCATGCCGAAAGTTAAAAAAAAATATTAGTCAAAGGCCATAACCTCTGCCCTTGTCTGATTTAATTGGAAAATTTTGTGTTAGCTATTATGGTTAATATAGAAGCTGAGCTCACCAGGAGCCCTGAATATACTTAGGAAATAAAATAAAGGGTGGATATGTAGTAGGACTTGCCCACAGGGTTGAGGAAAGTGGCTTGGACCAGTAGCCAAGGCATGCAAGTACCTTACTCCTTAAGAGCCAACCTGGGGTCTGCTGGAGGGCCTACCACAGAAGTTGTCAGAGTTTCTAGTAGATGTCAGAGTCCTTAAATATGCAGAGTCTGCCTGAGGACCTAGTGACAGTCACTGTCAGAGTTATTATTCAATGTCAGAGTTCTGGATCTTGCAGAGTCTGCCTAAGGACATATCAACAGTCACAATCAGTGTTTCTAGTGGATGTCAGAATTCCAGATCATGAGTCTGCCTGAGGGCCTAGCAACAGTCCTTGTCAGAGGTCCTGATTATCCCCAGCCAATGAGGGACAACCACCTAAGCCTGCTACACTAACACTCCTCATTCAAATAGTGCCATCTCAAATGAGGAAAAGGGAGGTTCCACAGTCATCTGAGGGGCAATGAGAGAAAGAAAGAGGAGCACACACATATCTTACAGAAACAGAGATGGCACATGATGTTGAAATGGCCGCTCACTGTTGTATTGTTTTCGATGGCACTTACAGTGTCTTCAAAAGCCCAACATCCTCTAGGCAGAGTACTTCAAACTGACCAAACACAAGGTGACTGCTCCATCTTATAAACACTCTTTCATAAAGTGTGTTGTATCTATCAGCTTCCTGAGAATACAGATCAATCTGGCTTCTGTCCATGGTCATTTGTATAACACTGTACAACAAATGCACTCATTTAAATTTATGTGAACACAAATGACCAAAATTACAATAGTAAGGTCCTCAAAGATGTTTCAAAAGAGTTCGTTGAGCAATTTTAGGAGGGCTCATGTCAGAAAAGAGGTTATTTCTCTTGAAATTGGTTAATTTTCTCAATATTCTGTGGATGAAGAAAAATAGTACTATAAATGGTCATGTAATTCTATAGATTCCTTTCAGAGGGTCATTATGAAATTTCTTTGTTACTCAATGTCTTGTGGGCTAAGTCAAGATTATAAGATATGTTTAGTCAAATGTCCATTACTTAGTACCCTCTTAACAAATGACAAGTAATTTAAAACAGCATTTAAGATTGATGGCTTCAGAAGACTGATAATAATCATTGACATATTAAATTAAAAATTTCATTTCCAATTGTTATTGGAGAAAACCCAAATAAGAACATTGAGTCCTTGATTATGGACTTGTGAGCTCTATTCTACCCTACTCTAATTAAAGTTTCTTTTCGTATGGATAAAGTTCTCATTTGTAGAAACTAGCTTTCAATACTTTTGCGTTGCATTTTTAATTTGTGGTTAAAATGAGTCTGGTCCAAAAAGTGCCCACCATGGATAAGTAGCTTACAGAATAGGGAACAGTAGACAAAGGAAAAAGTTAGCATTAGAAAATAAAATGAAGTGTTAGAGTGTTGAATTAGCAACATGAGAGGGGAAATGCTACAAAACTCATTCAGTTGATAGACATAGTAGTTCCCAACAGATGAGAGAGTATAGTAGATAAAGATCTGCTGAAATTTTATGCAGAAACAGGGATGTCTGTGGGAAGGAAAGTAAGTACACATTGACCCCACACTATTCATAATTGAAGAACATTGATAGACACCCAAGTATTGCTAGATAACATCATATTACAAGGTATAAAACATTACTTAAGAATAGAAAGGAAATCAATGGTCTTATTTAGCACTTGATTCTGAATGCTACTACAGTTGCCACCAAAAAGATGTGCTCAGATTTGAATATTTGAATTTTATCATAGAAAAGTATAGTTTTCTAATTGGATTTGAGGCCAGTTCTGCAGGAATATTTTCATGTCAGGTTCTGTAATCCTGGGCCAGAGCTCATTACTAGGGAGATATTACACCATAGGTATAACCAATGACTCCTGTTCTGAATATTTTACCCCAATCTGTTTAATTGTCATGGCTACAAGATCTTTCATCATGTGATTATGGAACACACATCATGTTTTGTTGGATCAAATCAGATGCCTTTATTCAATTAGTGCTAGGCTCTAAGCCTTCAATTGTCTTATATTTTGATTTGAACTCTTTATAAATTAGCCATTTTAAGTTTGAAAGTTCATTTGTTATAAATTTCACACTCAACATGCACACACACACACACACACACAAACACACACACAATTTCCATGTAAATATTGAAGTGCAGCCAATATTGTGTATGGCTGAGTTAGTCAGAAAATTTCTATTAATTAAAATGTGATGTAAGACCAACAAGACTGGCCAGTGTGTAAAGCTTTGGATTCCTTTGTTTGTTTGTTTGTTTGTTTTTGTTTGTATTTCAAGACAGGGTTTCTCTGTGATGTTCTGCTGCCTCTCCTGGATCTCTCTCTGTAGACCAGCCTGGACTCAAACTCATAGAGATCCACTTGGATCTGCTCCCTAGTGCTAGAATTAAAGATGTATGCCACAGATAGGCAGACAATTGGTACTCCCCAGAAGCTTCAGAAACTCTTGCCCTTAGCTAGGACAGGGCTTCAGATACATTCTGGAGCTCACAGTTTTTTCTGCCATTCATCTTTCCCTAGGGCCAATTCAAGGTCCCTGGTAAGACAGCCAAGGAGGACCATGCAGACTCCTCACTGCACTGGAAGGGTGGGGCTGAGGGGTAGATGACACACACAGTAGGTGTTGCACATTGAGTCACTCACCCTTTCCCATCTGGATGAAGCCTAGCAGGATGATGAGGGCCAGGGCCAGCAGCTTGGCAGCAGCAAAAGCATCCTGCACTTGGGTAGCAGCCTTCATGCTGGGCAGAGAAGGACAGAGAAAACTGACATATGGACCAATGGAATCAAATTGAAGACCCTGACATTAACCTGCACACCTATAAGCATATAATTTTTGACGAAGAAGACAAAAATGTACAATGTAAAAAAGAAAACATATTCAACAAATGGTGCTGGCATAACTGGATGTCAATGTGTAGAAGGCTGAAAATAGATCCATATCTGTCACTGTGAACAAAGTTTAAGTCCAAGTGGATTAAAGATCTCAACATAAATCCAGTTCTTCTGAACCTGATAGAAGAAAAAGTAGGAAGTACTCTTGAATGCATTGACACAGGAGATCACCTTCTAAATATAACACCAGTAGCACAGACACTGAGAGAAACAATCAATCAATGGGACCTGTTGAAACTGAGAAGCTTTTGTAGAGCAAAGGACATTGTCAACAAGACAAAGCGACAGCCTACAGAATTGGAAAAGGTCTTCAACAACCCCATATCTGACAGAGGGCTGATATGCAGTTCTTTATATAAAGAACTCAAGAAATTTGACATCAAAATGCCCAATAGTCCAATTAAGAAATGGGCTGTAGAACTAAACAGAGAATTCTCAACAGAGGAAGTTCAAATGGCTGAAAGACATTTAAGGAATTGCTCAACATCCTTAATTATCTGGGAAATGCAAATCAAAAATGACTCTGGGACACCACCTTACACCTGTGAGAGTGGCTAAGATCAAAAACACAGAAGACAGCTTATGCTGGAGAAGATGTGGAGCAAGGGAAACTCTCCTCCACTGCTGGTGGGAATGCAAGCTTGTACAGCCATTTTGGAAATCAATATGGTGCTTCCTTAGAAAATTGGGAATCTATCTTCCCCAAGACCCAGCTGTATTACTCTTGGGCATATACCCAAGGAATGCTCAATCATACCACAAGGGCATTTGCTCACCTTTGTTCATATCAGCATTGTTTGTAATAGGTAGAACATGAAAACAACCTAGATGCCCTTCAACTGAAGAATGGATAAAGAAAATATGGTACATATACACAATGGAGTACTCCTCAGCAGAGAAAAACAATGACATCATGAGGTTTGCAGGCAAATGGATGGACCTAGAAAAAATCATCCTGAGTGAGGTAATCCAGACTCAGAAGGACAAACATGGTATGTATTCACTCATAGGAGGATATTAGATGTAAAACAAAGATGGCTAGACTGCTACACAACTCCAGGGAGGCTACCTAGAAAACAGGACACTAGGACAGACCCAGGGATCACCCAATGACAGATAAAAGATGAGATCTACATGAACAACATGTACGACAATGGGAGTAATAAAGGGCACGATTTGAGGGAAAGAAAGCTTAGGGGAGCAGGAGATCCCAGGTGGATCAAGAACAGAAAGGGAGAATGAGAAATAACTGACCATGATAAATGAAGACCACATGAGAACAGGAATAGGCAGAGTGCTGCAGTGTTCCCCAGAAATACACAATGATACATTCTCTGTAGACTGCTGGCAATGGTTGAGAGAAAGCCTGATCTGACCTAGTCTGGTGATCAGATGGCCAAACCCCCTAACAATCGTGCTGGAACTCTCATCCAATAACTGATGGAAGTGGATGCAGAGATCCTCATCCAGGCCCCAGGTGGAGCTCCAGGTGTCCAATTGTAGAGAAATAGGAGGGACTGTAAGTGTGTGAATTGTTGAGAGCAAGGTTGCAAAAAGCACAGGGACAAATAGCCAAATCAATGGAGCACATGAATTATGATCCAAAGGCTGTGGAGCGCCCAACTGGATCAGTCCCTCTGGATAAGTGAGACAATTGAAAACTTGAACTGTTTGGGAGGCACCCAGGCTGTGGGACCAGGACCTGTCCTTAGTGCATGAGCTGGTTGTTTAGAACCTTGGGCTTATACATGGACACTTTGCTCAGGCTGGGAAGAGGGGATGGGACTTGCCTCTACTGAATCCACCAGGTTTAAATGAATCCCCAGGGGAGTATTGGCCCTGGAGGAGATGGGAATGGATGGGAGTGGATGGGGGGAAGGTGGGAGTGAGGGCGCGAGCAGGGAGGACAGAGGAACCCATGGCTGATATGTAAAATTAAAACACAAATATAATAATATATAAAAAAGAAAAAGAAAAAGAAAAAAAGATGTATGTTACCACTGCCCAGCCAAGCTTTGGATTCATGAGCTTGACAATCCCATTTTGATGCCTAGCTCTCAGATGAAGGTTGATGCGAAGAATCCACACCCAGATTTTATGCTTGGTCTGCACAAAAACACCTTGATATTGATGCCCACAAAGACTGTACAAACATTGCAATTCACACACTCTGTACACATATTCATACAGGAAATGAGTCCTGCTATTGATATCACTCTATATAAATAAAATTCTGATTGGGCAGTAGCCATGCAGGAAGAATAGGTGGGACAAGCAGAGAAGAAAATTTTGGAGCAGTGTAGTTAGAGAGCTTCTCTCCAGGAGCCACCAAGCCCTGTAAGTCCAACAACCCACTTGTAAAATAAAACACAGACATTTATATTATTGAAACTGCTTGGCCACTAGCTCAGGCCTACCATTGTCTACCTCTTACTCTTATATTTAGCCCATTTCTATTAATCTGTATTTTGCCACATGGCTTGTGGCTTACCAGTACCTTATCTTTCTTATCATGGTGGCTGCTGGCAGTATCTCCCTGCCCCAGACTCCACTTTCCAGAATTCTCCTCCTCCTTATCCCACCTACCCTATCCTTCCTGCCTGGCTACTGGCCAATCAGCACTTTATTTATGTTAACCCATCAGATCAACACATTTGACATACAGAACATCCCACAGCAGAACAGGAAGGCAGAGCAGAAGACACTGCTAGCCACTGCCATGACAAGAAAAATATAAGGTACTGGTAAGCCTTGAGCCACATGGCAAAGTATAGATTAATAGAAATGGGCTAAATATAAGAGAAAGAGCTAGACAATGGTAGGCCTGAGCTAATGGCCAAACAGTTTAAATAATATAAGTATCTGTATGTTTATTTCATGAGTGGGTTGTTGGACTAACAGGGCTTGGCAGGGGCTGGAGAGAAGGTCTCCAACTACAAATGGTGCCCAACATGGGGCAAGAATTTCCACCTAAAACCTGAGAAAAAAGATTCTAAAATGGAGCTAAAAAGAGCTTCCTAGTTGTCTCTCAAGTTAGTGGCAGCCTGCCGGTTTGAGCTACTATGGTGGGTTCCTGGCATGTGTGTTTGACCACCAGTAAGGTAAAATGAGACATCTACAAGTGACAAATTATGCTATGTGGTGGATTTAGCCTTTGCTACTATTAAAAAAAAGTGGTTTCTGGGTTACGTGCTGCATTGATAGAACTGCTTCTGATAATAGATGGTACACATAGCTCCAGACCCAGAGCTGGTGGTAAACTGTACCACCACCACTTTGGGAAGCTGAGGTGGGTGGAGCCAGCAACCACAGAGGTGTTTTAGTCTTACAAAGATGGATATTACACAGAGAATCTGGTTTGTGTTATCTTTGGGATTTTTAACTACAAAAAAGATTTGATCATGAAAGCTGTTGAGTTAAACAAATATATAAATTTTAAAAGTACCTTGAATTCAAAATTTGGATCTAAGGATATGTTGCTTTGGAAAAGAGTCTCTGCTTTTGTTTCCACAGAAAGACAGAGGCTATGTATTTGTTCCAGATTAAGATACATCAGATTTGACCAGCCAAAACCCCCTAAAATGGTCTCCAATGACACCATGGCCCAGATGATCCAATATCCAAAATGGTTTCAAGGCAACTGGTTCAGAAGATATACCCTCATGGACTACTCCATAATCCTAAAATTTTCTTTGTGTCCCCATAAGATACAGTGCCCCCCTCCAGCAGGAAATAGTAAGAGAATCTACACCCAAATTCTCAAATAGATCAAGCTGGTTTTGGAGATGCAATTGATTCACTCCTTCTCTCACAACCATCTATAATGAGATCTGGTGCCCTCTTCTGGCCTGCATTCATATATAGTGTATAAATAATAATAATAATAATAATAATAATAATAATAATAATAATAAATCTTTAAAAAAATTTTAAAATGACATTCATTAAAAAAAGAAAATATATTGAATGTGAATAAATAGAGTGAGTTTTGTAGAACATATAGAAATGGATGTTTCAGAGATGAGGTGCAGAATGATGGAATTCTTAAGCAGAAATTTGATAATAGGAACTAGATTAAAGATAAGTGAGAGCCGGGCATTGGTGGCCTATGCCATTAATCCCAGCACTCCGGAGGCAGAGGCAGGTGGATCCCTGTGAGTTTGAGGCCACCCTGGTCTACAGAGTGAGCTCCAGGAAAGGTGCAAAGCTGCACAGAGAAACCCTGTCTCAAAAAACAAAACAAAACAAAACAAAACAACAACAAAAAAGATAAGTGAGTGGATTTAACATTTGCATGATTCTAAGCATTTTAGAGATCAGGAGTCCTATTTTATCAAGTAGTAGAGTTACATTTTCACGTAAATAAAAACTACTATAGAACAATGTATATGAAAGTTTGACAGATTCAAATCCCCTTTAGATTGAGAATTGTGAAGTCTAGTCAGTGTAGCATATTCAACAGTTAAGCATATATGTTCATCATATTTAATGATTCATTGCTTCACTATATTTATTCACATTGCCTGGAAAAGAAATGAATATTTCTCTTTCTGTTTGAATCCCATACATATTGGTGAAATTATTAAGGCCACTCCACATAGTTAAAAGGGAGGTTTATTTTATGGGGTAACTTACAAATGAAGGGATAGGTTGTAGGGTCTTGCAAAGGTATGGCGGTGTCTGGCTATGTTCTCTGGAGAACTCTGCTCAGTCTACCCCTGCGTCCAGCATCCTGCATCCCAGAACCAAGAGAGAGAGCCCTCCTCTTGATCTTGGGTCTTCTGCTTCCTCCTCTTCCCTGCCTTGTGTGTGTGACCATTACTGAAGCCTCAATGGGGGTTGGAACTTCCAATGCTGGCATGGCTATCCACTACACATACATAATAAATAAAAAATACTAAACAACTCTACAGACTCTAAAACACATAGGGATATTTTTTCAAAAAATAATTTCAGTCACCTTTTATGGTATACCAAAATTTGAAAGTTGTTGCTTCATTTGTTGTTATTTTATAAGTTTTCAAAAATCTATTTTGATCATCCATCTCCAAGTGTAATTTTTAATTAAATTACTGATTTGTTTCTTTGTATACTAAGCTAATTTCAGTAGAAAAAATATTTTTATTCAATTTCAACTTACCATATCAAGATCTTCATTGAGAACAGGGGTCTGTGAAAAATAGGATATACCAAGTGAAAATGTGATTCATTTACTCGTTAATTTTAATTTCAGTTTTTAAGTAATGGAAATGGAAATCAAGACCGTTTGTGATTTTTCTGTTATTTCTGACCAAGTTTTTCTAGTAATAAAGCACAGTTATTTACCATTTTTGATGATGTCTCATATATTTTTTATTGGAATTCCATTTGATGCATTCACTGCCACATAAAAGTCCCGTAATTCTTTACTAGGACAGGTTTCTTTTGCTGCATTAAATGGAAGTGTAAAACAAAATGACCATTAGAAATATTACCTCCTGATGTAAGGATTCCTCAAATTTTGTTGTCTATATAACTTTATTGATTATTAAATGTCATTTCTTGACTATCTTCTTCTGTAGATTTGAATCAAATACACATTGTTGCTACAACTTTTCAGATCCACTACCCGTTATTTTCTAATTAATCAACACACATACACACACACTTTTTTTTAAACTATCAACTCTAATTTGTGCTGATAATATTTTGATGAATGTGCAGCTTTCCACTTAAAAATGGTCAACATAATGCAGTTTTCATTAATTATTTCCTTTCAGAGTTTTCTTGCAAAGCATCAATGCCAATCTCTAATTTGGAAGGCAGCTATGCTCACCACTATAACACCAACGCAGATGCCAATCTTTAGTTTGATATCTAGTAAATGTAATTTTTCCAAAGAGTCTTCAAATAATATTTTATTTTGTATAATTATATATGGAGACTAAACCATCAAAAAACTGAATAAATAAATGAATAAATTTTTAAAATTCATTGTAGTTTCTGGATTAATTGTCAATGACAGTCATTATTACTTGTGATTACAAATATACTATGAAAATTAAATAAAATTCAATGTATTCATTCCAATTTTTATGTTATTTATAAATTTAGTCATAAAAATAATTATTATTTGGGAAATAAGTATATTATATATACGTGTGTCACAAAAATTCTACTTTAATGTACATTTTATGTTATAAATGAAAATTGAAAAAACAAAAGTTTACTACATGATTTGATTGAATAAATAATTCTAAAATACAATTTTAAGCATTTTTTTATTTCTCTAAAAAGTGTGATACCCAACATGTGTAATTTTAACTTTCTATATACAAACTTTTTTTTACAAATATTTAACAAAGTATAATATTGAAATTATTCAACAAAATACATAGGCTTATTTTTTCTATAATCATAAAATTTAGTTGACTTATCCCAAACACAGTTTTTTATAATTTTCATAACTACTTGCTATATTTTCAAATTGCCATGAACCCCAAACACTGACTTTATTACTGTTTCATCAAGAAAAATATTTTATTTAGTTTTCTTAATGCAAAAACTACATTATCTTACACTAGAAAACTCTCCACTTACCAAGATTGTCCCTATAATTAACTGACAATAATTTCACTAAGTGTAATGCATTTTTCAGTGTTTCTGTTTCAAACTCTTGTAAAACATATTTTAGAAACAACTTATCCACTTAAGATGGACAGAATGTGTAAATGTTCCCACTTGGTTCACGGGTTGTGATGTCTGTGGACATTCAAGATGAGAAGCCAAAATTACACAGAAAGATCATTATCAGAATAGATTGACTATTTTGCACACCTATGGTTCCATCTTTTTTTTCTCTGAACCCAGTATTCATGGAGAGTATTTTATTTTCCAGGATCATCCAGAATATTGTCATATAATCATCTTCACCATGGCTTTGGCTCTGCAATGGTCTTGACTCATCTGAAACAATGATTCAGATATAAACCTCTTCTTGCATCAGTTTACTTTTTAAAACCATTAGTTTGTTTCCTTGTTTGTTTGTTTCCTTGGGTTTTTTTTGAGCTGAGGATGGAACCCAGGGCCTTGTGCTTGCTAGGCAAGTGCAATACCACTGAGCTAAATCCCCAACCCCTTAAAAACACTTTTAAAGCTACTACAATGTTAAGTACTATGAGTGTGAATTTAATGCACTGCATATATATATAGTCACCTGACAGCATAAGATACTCACATAATGGGCTTACAATGACAGTAATAAAATTTTGAAACAGCAGTTTGTAGAGTTGGCATCCAACCTTTTGCCTAAACATAAAATAGCAATAAATCTATTTTCATCAATGAACATTGCATAAAAATCCTTTGCCTTCAACACAGATAACTCTCAATAATTTTTATCCACTCTGAAGAATGGATAATTTTCCTAAAATGTTCATGCCTGCTCCACATATTGCACTGCTGTGACTAAATTACAAGTTTTTATAATTTGGGAACAGAGACACTGAGAGTATTTTTATATATATTTTATTCAGTTTTGTTAATACAAAAATTATATTATTCTACAATAGAAAAACTCTAAAGTTATCAAAATTGTTATACAAGTACACACATATATTTACACAAACACACACACACACATATATATACATATATATATATATGTATATACATATATATATATGTGTGTGTATATATATATATATATATATATATATATTTACTTTGTACTGTAGGTCTCCGACATCTACAACTTGGACTTTCCAGACACTAATACCTAGATAATACAGATCTTTTGACGACTGTGTTGACACAAACCCCCAGCAGGGATTGGAAGGGCAGGTTTACACATAATGGTGGTGATGGAAACTCTGTTCCTGGAATGTATGTATGTCATATAATTACCTCAGCCATTCTTTCCTAAGAATATAACTCTCTCACTATAATAAAATCTACCAATCCTCCAAAACCATCTTTGACTATTTAGAGAAAAATTTCCATCATAACGAAGTTGTTACAATCTGACATGGACATCATCTTCACATCTACAAATGTAGAGTTATTGCCATGGTCTAGGCTCAGCCCCGGCTTTGGTGCTGAGTTGGGAAAGGGGTGTGGGCACAGTGAAAACTTCTGACCACCAAGTGGACTGCACTCAAGTGGTCTCAAACAGCTTAGGCCATTTTTATTTATTATCACCCAGAGTTTTTCTTACCAGGGTTTTATGAACAGTTTTATTATTGGCTTCTATTTTGACTTTAAGAAATTTATTACAACTTAATGGATAAAGAAAATGTGGCACATACACACAATGGAGTACTACACATCAGAGAAAAAAATGACATCATGAGGTTAGCAGGCAAATGGATGGAACTAGAAAAAAGTCATGCTGAGCGAGGTAACCCAGACTCAGAAGGACAAACATGGTATGTACTCACCCATAAGTGGATACTAGTTGTAAAGCCAAGGATAACCAGACTATAATCTACAAGCCCAGAGAAGAGGGATAAAGTGGAGGACCCTGAGAGAGTTATGCATGGATGACCCTAAGAAGGGGACATGGTTAAGATCTCCTGGGTTAACTGGAGAGGACAGAGGGGAGGGGATGTGTGATGAGAACAGGATGTCTGAGTTGGGGGAGGGTAGAGAGGGAGAGCAATGAAAGACATCTTGACAGAGGGAGCCCTTAGAAGGTTAGGGAGAAATCTGGTGCTAGGGAAACCCACAACAACCCCAATGAAGACTCCTTGCAATGTTGGTGGAGGATCCTGAACTACCCTTCCCCTGTAGTCAGATTGGAGTCTACTCTAATTTTCATCACAGAAACTACATCCAGTGACTGACGGAAGCTGATGCAGAGACCCACAGCCGACTACTTGGCTGAGCTCCTGGAGTTCACTTGAAGAGAGGGAGGATGGTCACGATCATGATGGGGAAACCTACAGAATCAGCTGACCTGAGCTGCTGGGAGCTGGTGGACTCTGGACTGACAGCTGGGGAGCCAGCATGGGAGTGAACTAGGCACTTCAAATGTGGGTGACTGTTGTCAGGCTTGATGTGCTTGTGAGTCCCCTGGTGGTGTGACCAGGATTTATCTTAAGTATATGAACTGGCATTTTAGTGCCCATTTCAGAGGGTAAAAATTCTTGCTCAGCCTTCATGCAGGGTTAGGGGCTTGGTGCTTCCTAAACTTCATATGCCAGCCTGTGGTGACTCCCAATGGGAGGCCTTGCCTGCTATGAGGAGTGGATGGGGTGGGCTGGAGGAGGTGAAGGAAGAGAGAGAAGATTAGGGAAGGGACCATGGGTTGCTATGTAAACGAAAAATATTAAATGAAATAAACAAAAAATAACAAGCAAGAAAACTCCAATAAAAACATAGGAAGATTTCTTATGAAAACTGAGGCATTTGTAAAAAATTTGGACATATAAATAAAAAAATAGTTTTGCAGCAGATGTGCATTCCACAGGTTGAGCACTCAGGTTCCATAAGACCTGTGTTATAAAATTATGGTCAAGCCCAAGTTAGTTCACTGTGAGTATTTGGTCAGGAAGATCCTAGTGTCTCTCAGGTAATATGTGTTAGTTCCTGGTTTCTTGATGTCCACTAGACAATAAGATCCTGCTTCTCAAGAAACCCAAAACATTGAAGGCAGGACATAGAGCAATACAAACTTTGAAATGAGAAGGAGGGGTTGGTGATTTAGCCCAGTGGTAGAGTGCTTGCCTAGCAAGCACAAGGCCTGGGGTTCAGTCCTCAGCTCTAGAGGGAAAAAATAAAAATAAAAATAAATATTGCTTTTAGGGGCTGGAGAGATGGCTCAGTGAGTAAGAGCATTGATTGCTCTTCCAGAGATTCTGAATTCAATTCTCAGAAACTACATTTTGACTCACAGCCATATGTAATGGGATCAGATTTCTTATTCTGGTGTATATATAAAATATAAGAATAAATAAAATTTCAAAAAAGAATGCTTTTAAAAAATGAGAGGAAGCTTTTTCTCCTACAGCTGGCTTCCATAATTATGAACGAATACATGGACGACTGCTGAAGAAAAGGCACCAAAGGACTTTCTTGATCTCTCAGACTTCAGTACTCATCATCTGCCTAAGCTGACCCCCTGGTGCACCATAGAACATGTGTTAATTTAAATTGTCATAGACTTCTTGAGACAGAAAGAAAGAATAAAGCTTTTTGAGAATTGTGCTTTATATATGTCACAATATGGCAAAATTTCTTGGATATTGTGTTTTATTGAAATATTTGTAAGATATATGAAGTTGCATTCAAAAAATTATCAGCATAGTTCCCACTTATACTAATCCAAATTTCCCATGACATAATTTTGTGCACTGAATGATTTTCATTTTCCAAATGTAATATACAATGGAAATACACTCTAGTGGTCTTAGGGTTTCTATTGCTGTGAAGAGATACCATGACTATGGCAACTCTTATGAAGAACACATTTGATTGGAATGGCTTGCTTACATTTGTCATCATGGTGAGGAGCACACCAACCTACAGAAAAATATGTTGCTTGAGAGGAAACTGAGAGTTCTGTCTTGGAGGAAACAGGAAGTCAACTGTCTACTACACTGAGTGAGCTGCAGCAAAAGAGAACTCAAAGCCTGCCCCCACCATGGCTCACTTCCTCCAGCAAGGCTTAAAACCTTGTAGAAGGAACATAACAATGGAAAACTCTACCTATGATGAGTACCTCTGAGACTGTAATTTTTTTATTCCATAGTCTGTTTCTTAGGTAAGAGAAAATCCACTAGGAAATGACTTTGAATATCTTTTGCTCAGATGGTATTCACTGAGGTTAGGTACCCATTAGTGAGTAATAGTTCCAGGTGCAAGGCTAATGCCAAGGCTTTGGCCATGGTGTGTTTGGGAGAATCACTCCCCACCTTTGTGAACATTAAATTTCTAAAGGAAGCTTATTTTAGATAGCAAAAACTCCAAAGAAAACACTGTATCAAAGTGACTTCTGTTGCCCCTAAGAATCCCAGATTGGAGTTGCTAGGAAACAATAATGATCTCACTGCCTCTCAAAATTGCCCATGGTAAATCAACCACACCAAATCACAACCTTACTTTATATCCTCATTTTCTTCTCTTAAGGACACAAATATCTGGGTGTTGTAATGATTTTTTCTTCTTCAACCTCACATGGACTGATATGGTAGCAATAAGTGAAACATGTAGTGAAGACATCATTATGCCATCCCTGTAAATTGATGACAATTAATACATGTTCCATATACTACAGATTCCATATAATGAGAATGGAGACAACCCCACTCTTGTATTTTTGACTTACTCAGGCCCTTGTCACTGTACTTCTTTATAAATTATATTTTTCCACCTGTGCACATAGGCTCCACATGAATGAATTAACTTTTTAAATCACTGATATTTCCAGGGATTTGTTAGTCACATAAGGTTTTTGGTGATTAAATAAGAACATTCAGGATAATATTTCCTATTATATCAGTCAACAGAACATGATCAATAGCTCATAGTGTCTTTACTTCTTGAATAAATTATGTAATTATATCAAAAGCATGAATATAGATAAAACTAGAATTTTACAAGCCCACATAAGGGAACTTAAATTTTCTCACATATTCGGTGTTGCCTATCATAGCCAAAATTAATGTCACTTTCTTCTTGAGTGAAAATAAGTAATTCTATGTTTATAACTATATTTAAATGTTATCATATGAAATAATGTAAAGAAACTTTACATTCAGATTGTATCCATCTTTCTGTACGTTTGAGATTGATAAACACAAACTGAACTATTTAGGATGCCATCTCCCAATGTATCCTATAAAATACACAATTAGTTAGAAGTAAACTTTCCCACAACCAAAGACAGAACAAAAGAGGTGGGTAGAATTAATATAAAGGTAGGAGAAAATGCTATTTACATCTTTATACTACAATACTAATGTAAAATCTATCTTGAGAGTTTAAAACATGATAAGAGAAATGAAACAAAACCTGTTTTTTAAAAGGGAGTAACTTTGCTTACAAGATAACAGTGATAATACTGGAAAGAATAAATGTCATTAAAACAGAACATAACCAAGTGAGGATTGGGAAAAATATTACTAAAAAATAACAAAATGACAGGAATTCATGCATTGTTTGACATAATTCTGCCCCTCTTTTTTCTCACATTTCAGTTAAAAGACATGGACTGAAAAATTAGAGTAAAATCAATGAAGCTATTTGTTACTTGCAACAAATATACTTCAGTGGCAAGAAACAAGTTGAAAATTACATGTGGAAATAAACAAGAATAACAATGCTAATGTTCCCATGTACACTTCAAACTTAAATTAGTGGAAGATATAATTAAAGTCAGCACATACTGATAATGTGAGAAGTCCACAATGGGTCATAAACATATATTATTATGACACTGGTGTACTAAATTTTATAAAGCAAACAGTACTGAATGTGATATAATGGATATATCTCTACATTATAATGTGTGATTTCAATATGTGATTATTGTCAGTAGGTAAGTCATCAAAACATAGGGCAAACAATAAAATAAGCTCTATGGAAACAAATTGACTATGTTATCATCTATAGAGCATTCCAAAGAACAGCAGCAGAACACATATTTTTCTTCACTAGCCAAAGAATTTAGTTTTAAATGATCATATTTTATAGACAGCAAGTCTTCTCAAACACTCTGAAATAACTTTTATTATTATCAGATCACAGTATTTAAAAAGTCCAAGACAGAGCAAAACTAAACTATAGAAAATGTACAAACATAAAAATTAGAAAAATAAAACACTTTTAATAATCAGAGAGTTCCTAAAGGAATTGGAAGTGGGCCTAATGTTCTTGGACCCAAATAGTTATAGAGATGCAATGTATCATATTCAATATAAACTTGAAATGATGAGAAAATAATAAAACTTTGGAAAATATACCAAAAGATGTTCCAAGGAGGAAGGGAAAGTCTATTTGTACAAATGTCTACATTTAAAAATTATGGACTGGTAGATCGTTCAGCAGGTAGAGATACATACCAAATGGTTGCATTCTGAATTCCAATATCAGAAACATGATAGAAAAAGGGAATAAACACCAGTCAACTATTGTCATCCAACCCCACATGTGAGTTACTGTGTGTGCAAATCTGAGGGAACGCTAAGTGTGGGGTGCACACACAAATAAAGAAGTGTTGAACACATCACAGAAACCTGCACCATCATTAGTCAAGAAGAAACAACAAAAATCGGAGTTCTGAATCTTAACCCCTATAGCAGAGGAGAATCCTGAACCAATAGTAACAAAATCAAACCTGAACCAAAATGTAAAAGAAATGAAACACAGTTCAATAAAAATTATAACCATGAATGACAAACCATTAGCCAATCAAACAAAAATAGTTAGAGAAGACAATCTATAATAATGATAATAGAAGATTCGACAGACATTCAGAAGATGAAGGAAAAATAAAGGAAAGAGAAGAAAAGAGGAGAGAGGGAAGGAAGAAAGAAGGAGAACAGAGGAAGGGAAAGGATCTAGGGAATGTCTGTTATTGCCTAGGCTTGACTTTCAGACTCGTGGGCTACTCCTGTTTTGCATTATTTATTATTAATTAAATAAGTATTATTTTAAAATATTTCTTTTTCTATTTTTTCAATTTATTATTATTATTATTATTATATTATTATTATTATTTGTGTTCCTTGCTTAAAATGGCCACCCACAAACCTTGAAGACCATTTTCTGTGTGCATGAGGCCAAAAACTATGAAACACTTCATGTCTTAGGATAGTGCACTATCCACAATCCACAAAACACCTTAAAGCACCTTGGGCTGCCAAGCCAGAGGAGCCCTGCAGCTGGCAGTTTTCTTGTGTCCTACAGCTGCTCAGTCCTAAATAAACACACAGAGGCTTTATTAAATAGAGACTGATTTGTCTATGGCTCAGGATTAAGGCTGACTTGTCTTTCTTCTTAAATCAACCCATTTCTATTAATTTAAGTATCCCA
>NW_023413258.1:0-44673 GCF_903995425.1 Onychomys torridus
ACAACAGAGAGATGATTAGGCCAAAGGGGTCGCTGACCACACATCTCAATTCAAGATTCAGTAATGGAAAACATCAAAACTAAGTGAGGATTGGAGAAACCAGATAGTTCTTATGTAGCATGTCTGGATTTCTCCTGATGACTGACTGACTCCTGCTCTGCTTCAAAGTTGCGAGATCAGGCCTGTGACCACGAATGCTGAGAAATAAACTTACAAAGCAAATAAATGATCATCCTCAATAGTCATGTAAAATTTGCTCCGCAGGCATGGTCAAGCCACACACTAGTCCCAGCATTGAGACAGAGAGGTGACTCTATGAGTTGGGCCGCCACTGGCTAATAGTGAGTCCTCAAACAAAATGCCTAGGCCTGGGAGAGATGGCTTCTGTCAACGCCATGTGGGAGGTGACACTTCCCTTCCTGAGTAATTTGCACCACCTGAAATCCCAAATGTCATCTACACCCTGGTCCTTTATACACAGAGCATACCTTTCACACACAACAAATAGTGGAACAGCAAGGGTGAACACACACACACACACACACACAATAAATAAAATAATACATATTAATTTTAGGGTCTCCAGAGGTGATTTAGTGTTTAAGTGTGGGAGTCCTGCTGGGTGGCCAGCTCCCACATTTTACCCCAGGGTACTCATGAGGAGTGAGGGATAAATAAGATTTAGATAGAGGGACAGAGGGGAGAGAAACAGAAATACAGGATAGCCTCGGGAGGGCCTGGATCCTTATCCACTGGTCCATTTCTGTCTGCAATTAGCTCTTGGGATCTGACATCCTTGTCTGCCATCCACAGGAAAACACTCACAGGCACACACCCCTCTCTGAATGGAGATCTACAGTTACCTGTACATCCTTTATACAGTCACCACACAGCACCACTACACCTGAGCAGGAAACAGGCCGAACTGTCTGATCTGGAACTCACTTTCCAGTGGGGAAACACACTCTAGAGAAATAGGGGAAAATGTCAAATGGTGGTGAGTGCAGTGTAGACAGACAGAAAGCCTGGAAGAAGACAGAGCTGGAGGTGTGAGTATGAGCTTGGAGAGAGCAAGGTTAGGAAAGGATTCACTGGAGAGTGACAGCTGAGCAGATATGAAGTGGATGGGGAAGATGCCATATGGATGTGTGGTCAAAGGAACAGCAGAGGCAAAGGCCCTGAGCTGAGCATGTGGTGTCCAGATCATGTAGCAGGAGCAGAGGGAGCAGGGAAGAGAGGGTGGACATGTCTGCTGGGGCTCTCAAGAATGGTGTAAGGTCTAGGATGATTAGAACGTGAAAATGTTTTACCAAGATGGAGTAGCTTATAGGACAAGAACATCTGAGGAGTACTTCAGGTGTGCGTGAGAGAGAGAGAGAGAGAGAGAGAGAGAGAGAGAGAGAGAGAGAGAGAGAGAGAGAGAGAAAGTGAGAGAAACAGAGAGACACAGGCACAGAGACAGTGCCACACACAGAGCCACAGAGACAGAGAGGAGAGATAATTCCTTTAAATCCAAACAAACCGTGACAATCCAGAGTCCCAGCATTGGATTTAGAAGCAGTATAATCATGAGTTTGAGGCTTGGGTGACCACATGTAGCCAGACCCTGTCACAAACTTATGAGCCCCTTGTATGCATGAAAACCCAGGTCAGCATATGTGGAGATATGAGGACAATTTTTGGGAGTCAGCTCTCTCCTTCTCCTATGTGGGTCCCAGGGATGGAACTCAGTCATTATCCTGGCAACAGGTGTCTTTCCCCACTGTAGCACCACACAGCCTTGTGTACTGGCTTCTTTAATCCCATAGAGTGCATGGAAACCTAGACTTTTCTATGTGGCCGAACAAGGATGACCTTGAAATCCTTTTCCTTTTCTTCTACCTCTCAAGTGCTGAGATTACAGTCAGGAGTCACTATGCCTGGCTAATGTGATTTTGACACACAAGGTCTCATGTAGCCCAGGTTGTCTTTAACTTGATATGTAGTCAAGGATGAATTTCCCCGTTTTCTCCCCCCCCCCTCTATGTATATATATAAATTTTGTTTCAGTATTTATTTAATACTGGAATTCACTATTTAGCAAAGCTGCCTTGATGCTCACTCTGTAGTCCAGGCTAGCCTCAAATCTCCCTTGATCCTCTTGCCTCCACCTTCTGAGTGCTGGGACTACAGGACACTCAAGTTCAGGGTCCCAAAGGTAACCTTGAACTCCTGATCCCCATTCTTCTTTCTAAATTGTGGGGTTACAAAAAGCATACCACTATGTCCAGCTCATTTTGGGGTGAGGGTGAGGGACACCTTGTTTCAAAACCAGCCTCAGTGAGTAGTCCAGGCTGACTGTGAATCAGGATGTCTGTGTTCCTCCCTGGAGTGCAGGGCTTAAAAGAATGTGATGGCACACTCAGCTTGGAATTTAGTAAATCGGATGCCCTTTCCCAACTTCTGGATTTGTCACAGAGGGTTTTTCAAGGGTGAGGACTTTAGTTCAGAGCCATTGGCCTCTGGCTTGAATTCAAAGCCCTGTCCGGGGTGAGGTCACCCCAGGAGTGACTGTGCCAGGAGTTAGGACACCTCAGCTCTGGAGGCGGAGCTGACAGTGAGGAAACAGCCCAGGAGAGAGACATGAGGGAACATCCTGAGGGTGTGGAGGGAGGGCAGGAGAGGTCAGTGTCCTGAAGCCAGTGAAGAAAATGTTCCCTGAAGAAGGAAACAAGCCAAGAGTGAGGGCTGACACCTGCAGCTCCAGGGCTGGGGAGCAAAGGAAGGAAGATGGCTGCCAGGGTGGATTTATTTGTCACTAGTGAGATTCTAGTGAGTTCCTGCTTAGTCTGGAGTGATAACCCACCCGGGATACAAACAAACAACAACAAAAATGCATCATCAACAACAACAAGTAGGAAGAGAGCAGGTCAATGGACCACAGGTAGAACGTCCCTCAGGAGCAGCATGGGAACTGATAGTTGGACTTAGAGGCATGTAAGACCTGTTTCCATCTTGACAGAAACAGTTTGAGGCTGATCTCTTGGAATGGGATAAAGAAAACCCAGAGAGGAATCAGTCAGTGAATACAGACAGCTCTTGCAGGCTGCTCCAGACCCCAGGGCTCCAGCCAGGCTCACAGAGGATGTGAGATGGATGCTGCCCTCTCCAGCACTCGGGCTGTCACTGAGCACAGCTGTGTTGTTCTGGAATGTCTGTGGTGCAGGGTCAAAGATTCACCAGAGCAGAACTGACATTAGAGTTTTAATGAACTATAGACGCTGTGGACAGACACACGGCAGGCTGGTTCTTAGAGAGAGAATTGCACCCAGGAGTGGGGCACTTTCACCACAGCTGAAAGTTTTTTGGCCCCCTTCATTCTGCCCTCTGTGTACTTGTTTGAGCAGACAGGTGGGCGGCTCACTAAGTGTCCACAGTGACTCCTGTCACGTGTGTCCATTTGGGCGCAGGCTCTTTAAGTTCTAATGTCTGTAAAGCAGCACAGTCACTCTGTCAGGGTCTGAGGAGCAGGGCAGTTGGTTTTCACCTTTAGCCTTTGCTTGTGTGAGCCTCAGGCACTTCATGTACCTCATCCTGGTCCTGGCAATCCTCCTGCTTCAGTCTTCTGAGTGATGAGATTACAAGATTTGTGTCAGCACACCTGACTCCCTCTGTTGTTTTTACTAATGTGATGAGCAGCCGAGAATAACCTTGACTTCTGTTCCTCCTCCCTCTGCCTGCCAAGTGCCGGGACGATGTGTATGCTCCCTTGTCCAGTTTACACAGACCTGGGGTCCTACCAGGGCATGGTGCATGCTGGGAAAGCACTCTATCACCATGACTACTTCTGTCCTCCAAATGGTCTTCTGCAGCTTCTTAGCACCTGACAGACAGAGCTACACAGGAAGTGTTCTTTTATCTGTTCCTGCTGAGGGGAAATTCATGGCACATCAGCTTCACCGTTTTCAGTGCCCCATTCAGTGGCCTTGAGTCTGTTCACCAGCTGAGACAACCACAAACTTCTCTCTAGTTTCAGAACTGTGAGCACAGGCAAACTCCACATGGTGAAGTCATTGTTTCCTCCCCTCCTCACTGCTGATAACCTCCCCTGTTCTCTATCCATGGGGTTTCTTATTCTGGACACAACAGTGAAGGTGTGGATAATTTGTCTTTCGTGTGGGGTTATTGTATGGAACATGCTTTGAGGTTCATCCAGGTTGTAGAATGCTTCAGTACTTATTCCTATTCATGGGTGAAGAATATTCATTGTGAGAGTATACTGCAGGTTATTTATCCACTCATGGACATTTAGGCTCTTTCTGTTTTATGCTATGCTAACACATTCTTTTGTTAACATTTGTGCAATGCTTTATCTATATATGTTTTTATTTAAGGATATAAATGTAGAAGTGAAATTGCTTGATGAATTGATAAGTGTATGCCTAATTTTTTTGGCACTACCATACTTTTCTATGGGGGTTTCATTGTTACAGTTCTATCAATAGGGGAATTTGTTTTATTTCTCCATGTCCTCAAAATCTGTCTGGTCAGAGTCAAATTTGCTGTTTTAATTTGCACTTTAAAGGCTGATGTGTTGTTGGCCATTTTTGTTTCAGAGTCAATTCTTTCCCATTTGATTTTTTTATGGTTTATGTAAATCGATGTTGCTGACTCAACTGTCAGATCCCAAATGAGCTGAAATCCTAGGAGAAATATTAATCATACATACTCAGCTAATAGCTCTCCTGTTTCTAGCTAACTCTTACATTTAAATTAACAATGTCAGTTAATGTATGTATTGCCACATGGCTCATGGCTTTACCTGTCCTCTAGTATGTTGCTTCCGGGCAGCTGCTGGTGTCTCTCCTGGGTCTGTCTCTTTTCTTCTCTCATTTCTCATTATTTTTCCCACTCCCTGGTCAGCTTTTATAATTAACCAAGAGAATAATAACATTATACAGTGTCAGAAGGATATTCACAGGATTCCCTTTTTGTCTAATGAAAATGAGGTTTTTAGCTTTATCATAGTAAGATTAGACACCATAAAACAGATATTAAGATTTACAATTACATTATCCAGTTCATTTATTTGACAAAATTAGAGAAAATAACCAATTCTTGGTTTAATCCAGCAGCATTTACAAATGTCTCTTAGCTGCTATGATTCCTTCCTCTGCAGTCAGAAAATACTGAAATTAACACAATAACATACTGTTATGCTACTCTTTGTGTATTTTCCATTGTTACATGGCTTTTTTAAAATAGTACTTTACTCTCTTTTAAGGATTTATTATTTTAAAACTGTATTTTTAAATCTATGGCTGTATATGCTCTTTCTTTCTTTTTCCTCTCCCAAGCCAATGTAAATTTTCAAACAGACTGTTTCCCATTTAGAGGCTCTTTTTCTGAATCTGTCTTTACTGGTTGTATCTCTAATCTTTTTCTGTCTGTATGAGCAAAAATCTTAAATCCACCATGCAGCATGCTGACAGAGTCATTAAGCCCCAGAAGCAGTTGGGAGAAGACTGTCTGTACTGCAGCTGTATGAGGAGACTTTGAAACATAGCATGCTTCTTCAGCTCAAGGTTGCATGCTGATGCATCTTTGTACTGCAGCACACATGAGAGATATGAACCAGGAAGCGTTCTTGGCTTTGTTGTTGTGTGTCTAGAACCCCTTTTCAAAAGCTTTCTCAGGTTTTATGTACAATGTATGCCACCAAGTTGGAGTGCCATGTGTAGACAGATGTTTCTTGTCCCAATTGCCTCGTTCCCAAATAACTGACTCAGAGGCTGAATATGTATTATAAATGCTAGACTGATAGCTCAGGCTTGTTACTAGCTAACTCTCACATTTAAATTAACCCATTTCTATTAATATATACATTGCCATTGTGGCTTCATGGCTTTATGGTGTCTTCTATCATGTCTTGATTCCTAGGCAGCTGGCTGGCTGACATCTCTCCTGATTCCTGACTCCCTTCTGGACAGAGGAATGGGAGAGGAAGGAAGTGACTGGAGGCCGTTCCTGCTTCTCTGGTCTGTCAGGGATCTTTCCCCAATATTTGACATCCCATTTTTTTATTGTTAAAGATTAATTAGATTAATGCTTCAGTTTTACTTATTTATTTGGGATGTTTTTGAGGTTCATTTGTTTTTCATTTTGAGTGTATGAGTGTTTTCCCTGCATGCATGTCTGTGAACCATGTGCATGCAGTGCCACAAAAGTCAGGAAACATTTTTGACCCCTGCAAGCTGTTACAGACAGTTGGTGATCCTCTGTGTGAGTGCTGGGAGGAGCAGTCAGATCTGAGCCATTTCCCCCGCCTTATTTATTTATTTTTGAGACAGATTCTCACTATGTAAGCCCTGGTTTGCTGTGGAACTGGATATGTAAACCAGGCTAGCCTCGAACTCCAAGCCTCTTGCCTCTAGAACACTGGGAAGAAAGGCATATATCATCATGTAAGATTGAATATTAAAATTTTTTTATAACTGGTGCTAGAGGAGGGATGGCTGAGTAGTTAAGAGCATTGGATGTTCTTACAGAGGACTCAGATTGGGTCCCAGCATCCCCATGGCAGCTTACAACTTCTCCCCCCTCCAGCTTCAGATGGATTCAGTACCCTCTTCTTTGACTCTTCAGCACCAGGCACACAGGTAGTGCACATACATCCATGCAGGTAAAAACACTCGCACACATAAACTAAAATTAAATCATCAATTAAATTTTTATTTTTGTATATGAACTTGTGAGAATTATTCTTATGTGAAGGAATCCACAGAGGACAGATTAAATAAGTGAAACCTCTCAAGTTGGAGGTACATGTGGTTGTGAGTCACTAGATCTTAGTGCTAGGGACTTGGGTGCTCTGTAACCAAAATATACAACTCAACACCAACTACCTCACCACACACACACTCAAACACACACCATTTCTTTTCTTTTTTTCTTTATTTTATTTATTTTTTTGAGACAGGGTTTCTCTGTGTAGCTTTGCGCCTTTCCTGGAACTCACTTGGTAGCACAGGCTGGCCTCGAACTCACAGAGATCCTCCTGGCTCTGCCTCCTGAGTGCTAGGATTAAAGGTGTGCACCATCACTTCCTGGCTACCACTTCTTAATTACATGATTTGTCTTGCTATGTTGTAAGAATTCTTTGTATCTTTTTCATATCGAACTAAGATGCATGTCTCACAAATATTCTCCTTTGTTCTGGAGGCTGACCTCATTCACTAGCTTCTTATACTGTGGGGTGAGAACCCCTGGGGGATTATGAAACTGAATGTGGGGTCGGGAAGTTGTGGACAACAGTATTCTGAACCCCACAATGATCAAAAATTATTTCAAATTAAAGGTGAAGTGAATGGAGTCCTTCTGGCAGTGTGTGCATCTCCCACTCCACTGCAAGCCTTGGTTCTGAACACCAAACACATGCACTTTGCACTGTGCATGCTGTCCTGCCATGAGTGCCAGCAAATGCTGCCTCAACATCTGCTCAGACCTCAGGCTACTGTATGTTATGAACTCAGATCTTTATTGTGTATACAATGTGTATTCTCTCATAGAAACAGTGGTTTAATTACCAGAATCAAGGACTTTTAATATTTCTTCAGCATGTAAATACCAAATTAATGTCTCTTTCTATTATATTGTGTTACATATTGGATTTTAGATTTCCTGTTTGGCAGGGCTAGATAGATGTCTTGGTGGTTAAGAGCACTGGAGGACCTGGGTTCAGTTTTTAGCACCCACATGGCTGTTTTATAAGTTCTAGGGGACCTGAGATATCTTCTGACCTCTATGATTAATGCACACCAGGGATACACAGACATACATGTAGGAACAATACACATACCACACTAAATAAATCTTTTAAAATTACCTTTAAAAGCAATATTTTGATTCATTACTCCCATCATTGTTTTTGTTGATTAGGATTTGACATAAGCAGGATTATTTTTTACAAGATTATTGGATGGAAATTACCTGTAATTTACATCCTGCCTCTAGAGATTGGGAAGAACCTGATGGAGGTAAGAAGGCAGCTCGTTTCCTGAGAGGTTTGCTGAGGGCTTTGACAGGACAGTGCTATTTGAATACAGTGCCTTGCAAACCATATCCCCACTGGTTTCATTGGTTTTAGGGTACAGATTTTGCTATGTAGACCAGGCTGGCCTGGAGCTTGATCTCCCTGCCCCCGCCCCTGAGTGTTGGCATTGCAGACATGTGCCATCCTGTTCATGACTCTAAAGGGTCTTCACCCTGTATATGTCACTTTTTCTGTTGCTGCAATAAAAACACCAGCATGAAAACCAACTTATGTAGAGTTTGTGTGGACTTATGTTTGCAAAGGGATGGAGTTCATCATGGCAGAAGGGCATGGCATCAGAAGGAAGCTGAGAGAGAGCACAGCTTCCAGTGCAAACAGGAAGCAGGGAGAGGAACCTGAAGTGAGGCAAGGCTGTGAGTCCTTAAAGCCCACCCCAATGACAGACTTCCTACAGGCAAGTCTGCACCCTCCCACATCATCCCCCAAACAGCACAGCAACTGGGGACCACGTGTTTAAATACCTGAGTCTATGGGGACCAATCTCATTCAAACTTCCCAGACAACTTAAGCCAGTTCCCTCTAGAGAAGATGCCTGTTTCCAACAGTCCCAGCCTTTGATTTCTCATTGCCACCTTTTTTAGGAGATGGAGAAAATGGTATTGAATGCCACCTCAACTTTCCTCCCCCATCTATTTCCCATACCCGCCCCCTCAAAAAGCCCGCCAAACATGGCTCCTCCTCCAGAGATGCTCAAGACACTCCCATAGGGTATTTAAACTGCATCTAGAAAACAGACATAGTTTTCAGTTCCCTCATCTCTGTCTCCTCTCTGAGGGGTTAGGGAATATCCAGGAATGCTATACCCATTAAACCAGGGCTTTTTCTAATTCCATCTGATTTGGTTTGCTTTGGAGTGCTGCATAGGCAGAGAGGTCTATTGGGGTGCAAAAACTTTTCATCTGGAGGTACCACAAGGAGGGGTTGATTTTCCCCACCAGCCCAGGGCTGTATGATGAGAAAACCTCCTCTCCCCCACCCCTGCTTTCTGCCAGAGTAAGATCAGTTTTTAGCTGGGTAAGTTGTCCTTTCCCAATCATTGCCTTAGAGGCCCAGGACCTCTTCTATTTTCAGGGTGTCCTGCCAAAGACAAGGCTGTGCCAGGTTCCCAACATCTTCTAGAACAAAGGACTGTGTTTGTTCCTTGGGACCTCCTTCTCCAGAAGATCTTCTGTTGAACAGAATCACACACACACACACACACACACACACACACACACACACACACCCATTTTTTGACTCAAGGCCTACCTAGTGGACACATTGCACTAGCTTTCTGGTCCACAGCATAAAACTTGTGAAATGGGCACCTGCCATTTGAAGCCTAATCCCCAAATACCTTTTACAAACTGTATTCAAATTGGGGCTATCTGATACCATCTGTTCTGAACACTTGGTTTCTCTGAGCACTAAGGCATGGCTGTAAATACACCCTTGATAAACCAATCAAGCTGGTCCCCTGAGGAAACCTTACAAGGTTCCATCCTCCACGATCTTGGAAATTTATTTTGCTTGGAGAAAATTGGACAGAACTGCCGTGCATCTATGGTTTTTGGGGTTCTGTGTTCCCCACCCTCCCTATTAGCAGCCAGTGTCCCACAGCACTGGGTCATGTTGGCTAGGGTCATGCATCTCCAGATTCCTAACTATCTGGGAACTGAGAACCTGAATATTCAGCTCTGACCATACTGCCCGGGACACTAACCCTTCCCATACCCCCTCCCCCCCCACAATTCTCTCCTGCAGGGCCAAAGTGTTCCAATCAGTGGCCAACATTCCTCTCATTCCTCCCCTTATCTACCCCTCTCCCCTCTCCCCACTCTGGGGAATGTGGTGGTATTGTGTTCCACAAAATATTGTGCACCCTAATAAACTTATCTGGGGTCAGAGACAGAACAGCCACAATATTAAACATAGAGGTTAGGCAGTGATAGCACATGCCTTTAATCCTAGCATTCCTAGATTCTACCCGGATCTCTGTGTGTTCAAGGATACAGTCAAGCATTGGTGAATCATGCCTTTAATCCCAGAAAGTGAGCCTTTAATCCCAGTGAGTGACCGTAGAAAGCAGAAAGCTATATAAAGTGTGTAGACCAGAAACTAGAAGCATTTGGCTGGTTGACCTTTTAGGCTTTGAGCACAGTTCAGCTGAGATTCATTCTGGAGGAGGACTGAGAGGCTTCCAGTCTGAGGAAACAGGATCAGCTGAGGAACTGGCAAGGCGAGGTAGCTGTGGCTTGTTCTGCTTCTCTGATCTTCCAGCATTCACCCCAATACCTGGCCTCGGGTTTTTTTTTTATTAATATGACCTGTTAGGATTCCTGCTACAGGGGAGCAAAGGTTGCAGACCAAATTCCTCCTCCTTACCTGTCTTCCCGTTCTCTTCTCCCACTACACCGTCCCCACCCCAAAAGCCTCAATCTACATCCAGTCCCCTTCCACACAATGGCCTAATGCCCCTGAACCTTCCCAGTTTCTTCCCATGCTCAGTTTTGCCATATTCCTGCCCTCCTCTGCCTTCCTGAGAGGTAGCTGGGAGCCGATGGAATTGTTCAAGACCCCAGAGCAGAGACCTCATGGTTTGTTGACTCCTCCAAGGTATGGAAATGGCGTTGGGCAAAGTTGTTAAGTTCTGAGAGATTACACAGCCAGCTGACGAAAACCCAGCCATTTCTAAACCAGTTACAAGAGACCATGGTTCAATATACTCTCCTTCACCCAGCCTCCCCAGCGGCAGCCACAGTCCTGGCCACCCATTTCATTTCTTGTCAGCACCAGACATTAGAAAAAAATTTAAAAAGGCTGAGGAGGATTCCTAAATACTTCTACACCCAACTGGTGAAAATGGCTTTTAAAGTTCTTAATGACATCTGAGTCATCCCGACAGACAAGGCTGCAATGGAAGGCTCTAAGCCCAAGCCTTAGCAGCTCCCTGAGGCCACCAAGTCCCCCACAAGGCTCCATCCCATTGGAGCTCAGCCCAAGTGGACTCTGCCAGAAGCCTGCTTCAAAATTGGCCAATAACCACACAGGAGGCCATGCCCTTTCTGCTGACAGCCTGCACTAGAGAACTAAATGCCCCCATGCAGATTCATCCTCTATACCATGCCATAAAGGTCCATCCTCACCAACACAGGCAACTGAGACTCTTCTGGCCTTTGAACTTCTAAGCCTGGTGGAAGACTGACATGGCCTAGATCTACTCACTCCCATTGCCCTCTCCAAGCCTAGGGTGATGCTGCAGGTAGCACCTAAGTCCACTGACTTTCTCTTGGACTCGGGAGCTACCAATTCTCTTTTGACATCACTCAGGTCCTACAGTTCCCTCACCAATTTCTGTCATGGGGGTGGACAGGATCCCTTCCTTCCCACTTAAGACCCTGACGTTTCCCTGCATTTTTGCAGGGCAAGTTTTCTCACACTCTTTTCTTGTCATACCTGCTTGCCCTACACCTCTGCTTGGTCACAATATTCTCAGCTGCTTTGGTGCCACACTCACCTTGGCCAATATACTCTCTCCTGAGTATTTCACCAGTCCATTCACAGGGGGTCCTCCAGATATGACAGCCTCTGCACCAGCTTTGAGGACACCAATCTGGTAAGGATGGCAATGTCATGAAGATCCTACCAGAAGCTCTCAACCACTCCTGGAAGCTCCACACTCTCTATCACCCACAATCCTTCAGTTGGATTCTATTTGTCCATGTGTCAGTTTTTATGCTAGTACCAAGCTGTTTTTAATTACTATAGCTCTATAGTAGAACTTGAGGTCAGGGATCAGGATGCCTCCAGAGGTTGCTTTATTATACAGGATTCTTGTAGATATCCTAGGTTTTCTGTTTTTCCATATAAAGTTCATTAATGTTCTTTCCAAGTGTGTGAAGAATTGTGTTGGGATTTTGATGGGGATTCATTGAATCTGTAGATTGTTTTGGTAAGATTGCCATTTTTACTATGTTAATCCTACTTAACCATGAGCATGGGAGATCTTTCCATTTTCTGATATCTTCTTCGACTTCTTTCTTCAGAGAGTTAAAGTTCTTATCACACAGGTCTTTCTCTTGCTTAGTTAGAGTTACCCCAAGGTATTTTATGTTATTTGTGCTTATTGTAAGGGGTGGTGTTTCTCTGATTTCTTTTTCAGCTGATATATCACTTGTATATAAGAGGGTACTGATTTTTTAAAATTAATCTTGTATGCTGCCACCTCACTGAAAGAGTTTATCAGCTGTAGGAGTTCCCTGGTAGAATTTTTGGGGTCACTTATATATACTATCATATCGTCTGCAAATAGGGAAAGTTTAACTTCTTCCTTTTGAATCTGTATCCCCTTGATCTCCTTTTGTTGTCTTATTGCTCTAGCTAGAACTTCAAGTGCTATATTGAATAAATATGGGGAGAGTGGACAGCCTTGTCTTGTCCCTAATTTTAGTGGAATCACTTTGAGTTTCTCTCCATTTAATTTGATGTTGCCTGCTGGCTGGCTGTAAATTGTTTTTATTATGTTTAGGTATTTCCTTATATTCTTGATCTCTCTAGAACCATCTATTAGCAGTTCTTGTCTGCTAAGACACAGCAGAGAGGAGATAGTTCAGTTCCTTGATGACCCTAAAATTGTCACCTCCATGTCCTTACATATGAAATGGGAGCATAGCATAAGATGGATTATGGACAGAAGAGCAGCTTCTAGTCTGTAGAAAATCCTGAACAAATATGTATTAGCAATGGTTTGTGCAGCGAATGATCAGACTGTGTCATCCAGCAGGGGTGTGGTCACCTAGGTGACTATAGGCACCCTGATTGCCATCCAGGAATTGAAGCATTTGTTGGTGTCACTGAGCTAAGATGGTGTTCCGTGGTTCCTGGTGCCTCCTGGCGGTCTGTCTTCTGTCCTTGGAGCTGGGGGTTCTGGTCCACCAGTCAGAATCACGGCCAACAGATTTGTATGATTATGGTGAGTGAAACATGGATTGGCCCAGGACAGGCAGCCCTCTCCCTTTCCCCATCTGGGTTCACATCTGCAAAGCCACAGCTGGAAGGGTCAAGGATAGTGATTCTGCAGCTCTTGCCTTTACAAAGGTTTTGGGTGTGGAAACTGCTGTGCACTGGAAGGAAGAGAGCCAAGTGTCTCTGGTGAGAGCTGGGGAAGGGCTATTCACTGTTGGATTTATGCTGGGGAGAGAGAGAGAGAGAGAGAGAGAGAGAGAGAGAGAGAGAGAGAGAGAGAGAAGAGAAGAGAAGAGAAGAGGAGAGGAGAGGAGAGGAGAGGAGAGGAGAGGAGGGAGGAGAGAGAGGGAGAGAGGGAGAGAAAGATAGAGAGGGAGAGAGATTATTCCTTTAAACCAAACAAAATGGTACAAGCAGGATTCCCTGCATTCACAAGACAGAAGCAGGAGGATCCTAGTTTAAGGTCAAGGTGACACACATTGTCAGACCCTGTCACTTTTAAAACTTTTATTTTGGTGTGTGTGTGCCTGTGTGTGTGTGTGTGTGTGTGTGTGTGTGTGTGTGTTTGTATGCATAAACCACCACATGTGGAGGTCAATGGACAATTTTTGGGAATCAGCTCTCTCCTCCTATGTGGGTCCCAGGGATGGAACTCAGGTCATTAACTTGGCAGCAGATGTCTTTACCCACTGTAGGACCATGCAGCCTTTTGTACTAGCTTCTTTAATCACATACAATACATGGAAACCTAGAATTTTCTATGTAACCAAGGATATCCTCTATCTCCTATTCCTCTTGCCCCTACCACCCAAGTACTGGGATATAGTCATGTGTTATTATGCCTGGTTAATATGGTTTTTGAAGACAGAGTCTCATGTAGCTCAGGAAGTCCTTAATTTGATTTGTAGCCAAGGATGATATTCTTTCTCCTTTCTCCTTTTCTCTATTATATTTTGTTTCAGTACTTATTTTAAGACAGGGTGTCACTATTTAGCCCAGGCTTTCTTGGAGCTGACTATGTAGTCCAGGCTAGCCTCAAATCTATCGTGATCCTCTGGCTTCCACCTTCTAAGTCCTGGATTACAGGAGCCTCAAGTCCAGGGTCCCAAAGGTTACCGTGAACTCATTCATGATCCTCCTCCTTCTTTCCAAGCTTGGGGTTACAAAATGTATACCACTATGCCCTACTCTTTATTTATTTATTTTAATTACAAGCACTTAATTTCAAAACCAGGCTCAGTGTATAATCCAGGCTGATTGTGAACTCAGGATTCCCCTGTCCCACCTCTGGACTGCACACCATTAGATGGCACACTCAGCTTTGGTTTAGTAAATCTGATGCCCTTTTCACAGAGGTGATACAGAGGTGTTTTCAGGGATGAGGACTTTACTTCAGAACCACTGGGCTCTGGCTTGAATTCAAAGCCCTGTCCTGGATAAGGTCACCCCAGGAGTGAATTTGCCAGGAGCGGGGACACCTCAGCTTCTGGAGGTGGAGATGACAGTGAGGAAATAGCAGAGGAGATAGACATGAAGGAACATCCTGAGGGGTGGAGGGAGGTCAGGAGAGGTCAGTGTCCTGGAGGCCAATGAGGAAAATGTTCCCTGAAGAAGGAAACCAGCCAATAATGATGGCTGACACCTGCAGCACCAGGCCTGGGGGAGCAAAGGAAGGTGGATGGCTGTAAATTCATCTAATCCATAGTCAGATTACAGTGAGTTCAGGCAGATGCTAGAGTGATACCCCACCTCAAAAACAAACAAACAAACAACAACAAAAAGTCATATCACCAACAACAAATAGAAGGAGAGCAGGTCAATGTCCCACAGGTAGGACGTCCCTCAGGAGCAGCATGGGAACTGAATATTGGACTAGAGATGTGAAGACCTTTTCTATCTTCACAGAAGCAGATGAGGCTGATCTCTTTGGAACGGGAAAAAGAAAACCCCAGAGAGGAATCAGAGTCATTGAATATGGACAGCTCTTGCAGGCTGCTCCAGACCCCAGGGCTCCAGCCAGGCTCACAGAGGATGTGAGATGGATGCTGCCCTCTCCAGCACTTGGGCTGTCACTGAGCACAGCTGTGTTGTTCTGGAATGTCTGTGGTGCAGGGTCAAAGATTCACCAGAGCAGAACTGACATTAGAGTTTTAATGAACTATAGACGCTGTGGACAGACACACGGCAGGCTGGTTCTTAGAGAGAGAATTGCACCCCAGCAGGAGTGGGGCACTTTCACCACAGCTGAGAACAGTTTCCTGCCCCCCTTCATTTTGCTCTCTGTGTACTTGTTTGAGCAGACAAGGTGGGCGGCTCACTAAGTGTCCACAGTGACTCCTGTCACACCGTGTGTCCATTTGGGGCGCAGGCTCTTTAAGTTCTAATGTCTGTAAAGCAGCACAGGTCACTCGGTCAGGGTCTGAGGAGCAGGGCAGTTGGTTTTCACTTGAGCCTTTGCTTGTGTGAGCCTCAGGCACTTCATGGACCTCATCCTGGTCCTGGCAATCCTCCTGCTTCAGTCTTCTGAGTGATGAGATTACAGATTTGTGTCAGCACACCTGCCTCCTCCTCTGTTGTTTTTACTAATGTGATGAGCAGCCGAGAATAACCTTGACTTCTGTTCCTCCTCCCTCTGCCTGCCAAGTGCTGGGACCATGTGTGTGTCCCCTGGTCCAGTTTACACAGTCCTGGGGTCCTGCCCAGGGCCTGGTGCATGCTGGGCAAACACTCTATCACCTTGGCTACATTTCCCCTTCCAAATGGTCTTCTGCAGCTTGTCACCCCCTACAAACAGAGCTACACAGGAAGTGTTCTTTTATCTGTTCCTGCTGAGGGGAAATTCATGGCACATCAGCTTCACCATTTTCAGTGCCCAATTCGGTGGTCTTGAGCTTGTTCACCAGCTGAGACAACCACAGCTTCTCTCTAGTTTCAGAACTGTGAGCACAGGCAAACCTCCACATGGGTGAAGTCACTGTTTCCTCCCCTCCTCTCACTGCTGATAATCTCCCCTGTTCTCTATGCCGTGGGGTTTCTTATTCTGGACACAACAGGTGAAGGTGTGGATAGTTTGTCTTTGTGTGGGGTTATTGTACAGAACATGCTTTGAGGTTCATCCAGGTTGTAGCACGCTTCTGTGTTTCATTCCTGTTCATGGGGGAATAGTATTCCATTGTGTGACTATACCGCAGGTTGTTCATCTAGTATTCGACATTTGGGCTGTTTTTACCTTTGCTATTACCACAATACTGCTGTAAACATTTGTGTAATTTATTATCTGAATGTATGTTTACATTTCTCTTGAGTGTAAAGGTAGGAATGCAGTTGTTGTGTTATTTGATAATTACATGCTTAGTTACCTTTCAGGCAGTTACTCACTTTTCCACAGCAGTTACATTGTTTCTTTTCCATCAGTGGGGCACAAGTGTTCCTGTTTCTCCATGTCCTCAAAGTCTGGCTGGTCACAATCAGAAGTTGTTGTTTCTTTTTCTTTTTCTTTTTTAACTTGCATTTCATTAAATATAGATGATGCTGTTAGCCATTTTCTGTCTTCTTGGAGACATGACTTTTCATCCTTTCCCATTTCCTTTTTTTAAGGTTTTTTTCTGAGATTTTGATTGTTTTGATGTTTTTGAGATTTATGTATTTGTGTGTATTATTGTTTTGCTTGTATGTTTGTCCATGCACAATGTGCACACAGTGCCTAAAGATGCCAGAAGAGTGTTAGATCCCCTTGAATTTTGTGAGCCACCATGTGGGTGCTGGGAAAAGCAGTCAGTGCTCTTAACTGCTGAGTCATTTCTCAGGCTTTATTTATTTTGAATGCCTCTCCCTCCTAAATGTTTGAAGAAAGGCATCCCCCTCCATGCAAGATGGATTTTTAAATTTTTATAAAACTGCACCTGTAGAGATGGCTGATTAGTCAAGAGCATTAGATGCTCATGCAGAGGACCCGGGCTGGATTCCAGCACCCACGTGGCAGTTTACAACTGCTTATGTCTCCTCTATTGGATTCAGCCCCCTTTCTTTCTTTCTTTCTTTCTTCCTTCCTCCCTTCCTCCCTCCCTCCTTCCTTCCTTCCTTCCTTCCTTTCTTTCTTTCTTTTTTTGGTTTTTCAAGACAGGGTTTCTCTATGTAGCTTTGTACCTTTCCTGGAACTTGCTTTGGAGCCCAGGCTTTGAACTCACAGAGATCCACCTGCCTCTGCCTCCCGAATGCTGGGATTAAAGGCATGCGCTACCCCCTCCAGCCCCCTTTTCTTGACTCTTCAGGTACCAGGCACACAGGCAGTGCACATACATACATGGAAGCAATATACTCACACACAGAAAATAAAAATAAAACGTCTTTAAAATTGTTTAATTTATGTGTAGGTATTTGTGTGAATGTCTTGTGTTCAGGTGCTAACAGAGGACAGAACAAATAGTTAACCCCCAGAATAGGATTTAGAGGTGATTGTGAATCACCAAACCTTAGTGCTGGACTTGAGCCCTCTGCAAAAGCAGTGCACAACTTAACCCCTCAAACATCTCTTCAGTTTAACCCAACACACACACACACACACACACACACACACACACACACACAATCACACCATTTCTTTCTTTCTCTCTCTCTCTCTCTCTCTCTCTCTTTTAGGTGGGGATGGGGGTTGTTTGTTAGCTTGCTTGCTTTTTCCAGACATGTTTCTTTGTGTAGCCCTAGCTGTCCTAGAACTCACTCTATAGACCAGTCCTGACTCAAACGCAAAAGATCTGTTGGCCTCTGCCTTCTGAGTGCTGGGATAAAGGCCTATTCCACAACACCAGGCCTCACACATTATTTCTCAATTGTACTGTATGTCTTGCTAAGTTGTAAGAATTTTTTTTATATATTCTGGATATTGAACTAAGACACATGTTTCACACATATTCTCTTTTGTTCTGGAAGGTGACCTCCTCCACTACCTTCTAGCTCATTTTACTGTGAGGGTGAGACCCCATAGGGGATTATGTAACTGAATGTGAGGTTTAGAAGAATGTGGCAACAGTATTCTGAATGCATAATGATCAAAAATTAATTCAAAACCAAGAGTGAATTGAATCAAGTGTTCTGGCAGTGTGTGCGTCTCCCACTCCACTGCAGCCTTGGTTCTGAACACCAAACACATGCACTTTGCACTGTGCATGCTGTCCTGCCATGAGTGCCGGCAAATGCTGCCTCAACATCTGCTCAGACCTCAGGCTGCTGTGTGTTATGAACTCAGATCTTTATTGTGCATGCAATGTTCATGCTCTAATAGACACATTGGTTTTATTGCCAGAATCAAGGATTTTCAATATTTTCTTCAGCATGTAAATACCAAGTTAATATCTCTTTCTATTATACTGTGTTTCAATGTTGGATTTTTGAAATTGCTGTTTGGTGGGGCTGGATAGATGGCTCAGTAGTTAAGTGCACTGGAGGACCTGGGTTCAGTCCCCAGCAACCCACATGGCAGCTTACAAGTGTTGATAACTCCAGTTGCAGAGGACCAGAGATCCTCTTCTGGCCTCTGTGGTTACTGCACATAAGGGTGCGTAGACATACATATAGGAAAAAACATCCATACACACAAAATAAAAACTTAATGTTTTTTAATGTGTAATAAATTTATTATTATTATTCTCAGTTTTAATTTCCAACCAAATAAACATGAATTAATAAATCCTACTTGAATAAAACTTTTTATGGTTTGCAATGAATTTTTTTCTGTTTATTTATTTATTATACATGCTGGACCTGCCTGTACTGAATCCACCAGGTTGAATAGAATCCCCAGGGGAGTCTTGGCCCTGGAGGAGATGGGAATTGAGGGGAGGGGCTGGGGGGAAGGTGGGGGGGGGGGTGGGAGCGGGGAGGACAGGGGATCCTATGGCTGATGTGTAAAATTAAAACACTAATAAAATAAAACTTAATGTTTTGATCCACAATTTCCATCATTATTTTTGTTGTCTAGGAGAGTCCTTTGATCCAGATGAATTGACGGCTAGAAACACAGTATCTGTAATTTACTTCCTGCCTGAAGAGCTTTTGAAGAACCTGATGAAGGTAAGACGGCAGCTCCTTCCCTGAGTGGTTTGCTGAGGAGTTTCATATATTGAGCTATTTGAGTCATTAGTCTTACAAACCATAACCCCACTGGCTTTGTTTTATTTGTGGGGGAGGAGATGTAGGATTTTTCTATGTATCCCAGGCTGGCCTGGAACTTGATCTCCCTGGCCCACCCCCATCCCCTGAGATTTGGCATTGCAGACATGTGCCATCCTGCTCATGACTCTAATGGAGACAGGAGCCTCTCACCCAGTACTTTTCTGTTGCTGTGATAAAACACCATGTTGATAACCAACTTATGTAGAGTTTATATGGACTTATGTTTGCAAAGGGATAGGAGTTCATCATGACAGAAGGGCATGGCATCAGGAGAAGGAAGGTGAGTGAGCACAGCTTCCAGTGCAAACAGGAAGCAGGCAGAGCAACCTGAAGTGGGGCAAGGCTGTGAGTCCTTAAAGCCCATCCCAGTGATGGACTTCCTACAGCAAGGCTGCACCTCCCACACAATCCCCAAACAGCACCCCACCTAGGGACCACGTGTTTAAATACCTGAGTCTATGGGGACATTCTCCTTCAAACCCCCTTGAGACTTGAGTCAGTTCCTCTCATGGAGAAGATGCCAGTTACCAGCAGTCCCCCCCCTTGATTCCTCACTGCTCCCTTTTTAGGATATGGAGAACAACGACTTGAATGCCTCTTCCCAAGTGTGTGAGATTCTTGCTTACGACTGTGGATTGTACCAAACCTACATCAGTGGTGCACTCATCAGTAGACTCCAGTTGTTGTAAGTATCCTTCTGTTCCATGGCAGCACTTACATGGTATTGGTGTCTCTTCTATTCAAATAAACTGACTGTAATGATTTGGATCTTCCTATAGAAATGAAAAAGAGTTATCCTTCAGATGTCCCTGTGGCTGGGCTGGAGAGATGGCTCAGCCATTAAAGGCTAGGCTCACACCCAAAAATATCAGATGTCCCTGTGGAATATTTGTGGACTTTATTCATTTTTTTGTGTGCCTATATGCTTGTGTGTGGGTGAACATGCTCCTCTGTGTGTGTGTAGGTGTGTGATCATGAGTGTGGAGATCAGAATTCAATGTTGGGTGATTTCCTAAGTTGCTCACTACCTTAAAATTTTATAAAATTTTAAAAATTTCCTTTTTATTAATTATGTGTGTATGTGTGGGCCTGGGGGGTGGCATAGGCACATGTGAGTGCAGTACACATAGAGGCCAGAGGAGGGGATCAGATCACCTCAAGCTGGAGCCACAGTTGATTATGAGCCATCTGAGTAGTTGCTAGGAACTGAACCTGTGTCCTCTGCAAGGGCACAAACTCTCTTAAACACTGAACCATCTCTCCAGCCCTCTAGTTTAACATGTTTAAACTATATTTATTTACTTAGTGTATACATGATGAGGAACATGCTGCTGATGAGGAGGAGGAAAAAGAGGAGGAGGAGGAGGAGGAAAGGGGTAAAAACAGGTCTCTCAGTTAACCTAAAGCTCACTATTATGTTAAACTGGTTGATTCAAACCCAAGGGACCTTCCTGTCTCTACCTTCCCAGAGCTGATATTACCGGATTACTGCTCTGTCTGGATTTTTCTCTTTTGGGAGGGAACACGGAATACAGTGTCAGTTGCTCACACTTGCATGATAAGCAATTCCCTGACTGAGCCATCTGCCCAGCCTCTCTTGATTTGTATTCTATGAAAGATTTGTATTTGTATCCTTCCTTAGGAGAGGGAGATTTGTAACTCTGTGGTTTGGGGACCCATGGTGTATTAATAGCATAATCCTTGAAGTAACTGTTGACACATTCCAATCTGACCTTCAGAGCTGATAGCCAACTTTGATTTCTCCAGGAAGGAATTGACCAAGAGATGCTCAATACCTCCCGTGAAAGATATGGCCTCAATTTGTTGAACATAAACATTAAGGTAATTCTAGTTAAATTTTTTTTTATTATTGTATGTGTATAATGGGTAGCTGTTTCCAGCTTTGACCAGGAAGTACTATCCCTAGTGTGGATTCTAGTAACTGTCACGCCTACCTATGACCTACCCCTAAGGCAGGGCTGAGATGGGAGCCCTTAAGACCTGAGATCCAGATGTGTCAGCTCTCTTGGTTCCTGGTGATTCTTGATGCTGGATGGTAGACCGAGCATAGATCTCCAGAGAACACCGCGGGACTGCACTTCACCTCTCCTAGATCCTGTAACCTATCCCTTTACTTGTTGTAAGTTACTCCAAAATAAACCACCCTTTTAACTACATGGATTTGCCTTAATAAATCCCCCATTATCTGGTGTTCACGTGTGGCAACTCTCAATACCTGGTGGCCTCCACCCTCAGCCTCCTCTGTGGCTGTTGTGACACACTTTCAACACTTCCCATGCTTCCCTGTCTCTTCTTCTCTGTGTCTTTAAAATTCCCACCCCTCCTAGGGACCAAGCACTTAACCTATTCATCCCACAACCTCTTGGTACTGTTGCTCCCTCCTTCCCTGCTAGCAGGCACCTGCAGCCACCTGCCGAGTTCTGTATAGCCAGGGAACACCTCTGTGGCCCATCTGGTTCTATTCCTGAAGCAAGGGAGCAGTTAAGTCCGGTTCCACTTCCCCCAGCAAGCTTAGCCCCCAGACCAGAGAAAAGCCTTGGTGAGTGAGGCATCCCCCTGCCTTTGTGTGCTGGCTTCCACCATCTCAGAAGCTGCTCAGAGGCTGCCTGGTTGCAGCTGCAGAGGTTCTGAGAGGGGCTTGGAGCTGTGGCTACTGGTCATCATCCTTGCTCCCTGAAGTTCTCCATGCCCTGAGCTCAGGCCACTCAACCCCACATGCCAGCTCCTTGGCTGAGGGATGGGCACTGAAGGTCCAGGCAGGCCACCAAAGCCAAGCTGGGCCCTGAAGCTCTAGGGAGTCACAGGAAGATCTGCCTACACTGCCTCATGCATACAAGACACTCTGCTGCAGCCAGCAGCTACCACCAGCCAAAGCCTTCACCTGGACCTGCTTTAGAGCTACAGCAGCGACACCTGCTGGCCAAAAAGCACTACTAACCCCCCCACACACCCCAAAACACTGAAAGGACAGTAAGAAAGCAAGCCAGTGTTTTCTTTCAAGTAAGAGTACTTGATAAGTTTGCACCTTGAAACTCACTAACAAATTTTGGGTAATTATTATAATGTGGCCGAAAACATTACCTCACAAGAATTTAAAAACTTTGTTGTCTTTGTTTGTTTTGAGACAGGGTTTTTCTGTGTAGCTTTGGTGCCTGTCCTGGGATCTCACTCTGTAGACCAGCCTGGCCTCAAACTCACAGAGATCTGCCTGCTCTGCCTCCTGAGTGCTGAGATTAAAGGTGTGTACCACTACCACCTGGCAAATTGAATAACTTTCTTGCTTGTATGATGAATGACATTTTCCTGGAAAAATACTGATTTAATAATAATAACAAAGATGAGTCATTATTGGGACTGATACAGGCTTTAAAAGATAGCAATGAAGGCTTACATAAAAAGATTCTTTCTCTGGAACCTGCTAACCAGGATTTATAAGATAGGAATAAAGATTTATAACATAGGCTTCTTAGTTTGGAATCTGCTAACTTAATACATGAACTTTAGTCCATTAATAATAAATGTTTAGCCAAAATTGATTTTACTGATAATATATATGAATACTTAATGGATAGAACAATAACTCTCCAGGGTGAAGTTGTTGCTACTCAGACTCTATAAGGAAGAGAGTTTTCATTAACTGATAAAATGATGTCTATGGAATCATATATTTCAGAGGAACATAAAAAAGTTGCATGATTCCAGGAGGAATCTGGCATCCCTTGCAAGAGAGGAGGTTCACTCCCTAGAACTCATTTGCAAGCCCTGGAAGAAACTCTCAGTAAACATGACAAGGGACCTAATAAGCAGAAGGGCAAGACCATACGGGTTGTAACATCTCCAGATGGCTCTCATACAATGCTTATCCTGTCATCATCCATGAGAGGCCAGCAGATGATAAGACACCCTGAGCAATATGTGGAATTTACATTACAACTTAATTTGTTGAGGAATTTTAAAAATATAAAGGAAGCAATAGTCACGTATGGAATACACTTAACATATGTAAGACAGATGCTAAATTCATGGTCTACCTCACATAGAATCATTCCTGATGACTGGCAGGAGATAATTTCAGCTGTTCTAGAATATAGTCAGCAGTTACAATGGAAAAGCTGTTTGAGAGAAGAGTCAAGAAATTTAGAGCAACAAGGTAAACTCAGAGGTTCTGAGATCTCCCAAGTTCAAATTCTTTGTGAGGAATTCTTGTATACAAGTATACAAGCTGCTTATGATGAGCATAGAATATCCCTATGCTGTACAGCAGCTCTAAATCCTTGGGAAAATTCCAGAATCAGAAAAACCAACTGAAGTAAACACAATGACATTTCAGGGACTGCAAGAACCATTCACTAATTTTTTTTTTTTTTTAACAAAGGCTGACCACAGGTATAATGAAAGCTGTGTCTGATTAAGAATTAAGAGGGGTGTTGGGGATTTAGCTCAGTGGTAGAGCACTTGTTTAGCTTGCGCAAGGCCCTGGATTTGGTCCTCAGCTCCAGAAAAAAAATAAAATAAAAAGAATTAAGACAAGTATTAACTGAGTCCTTGGCATTTGACAATGCTAATACAGAATACAAAAGAATACTTACTCCATTAAAGGTCAGATCAGCTCCTTTGGAATAAGGGATTCAGTATGTTAATTGTATCAAGTCTCTTTTTTTTTCCAGGTTCCAAACTTGAAAAAAAAGTTATTAAAAATGTAACCTGTTCTTTAATTTATTTTTATAATTTAATTTAATTTTACATATCAGCCATGGGTTCCCCTGTCCTCCCCCCTCCCACCACTGGCCCCACCTTCCCCCGCAGCCCACCCCCTATTCCCATCGCTCCAGGGCAAAGACTCCCGTGGAGATTCAGCTCAACCTGGTAGGTTCAGTCCAGGCAGATCCAGTCCACTCCTTCCAGGCTGAGCAAAGTGTCCCTGCATAAGCCCCAGGTTCCAAACAGCCAGCTCATGCACTAAGGACAGGTCCGGGTCCCACTGCCTGGGGGCCTCCCAAACAGTTCAAGCTAATCAACTGTCTCTTTTATCCAGGGGGCCTGATCCAGTTGGGGGCTTCTCAGCTTTTGGTTCATACATAGTTCATGTGTTTCCATTAGTTTGGCTACTTGTCCCTGTAATTTTTCCAATCTTGGTCTCAACAATTCTCACTCATACAATCCCTCCTCTTTCTCGCCAATTGGACTCCTGGAGCTCCACCTGGGGCCTGGCTGAGGATCTCTGTATCCACTTCCATCAGTCAGTGGATGAGAGTACCAGCATGCCAGTTAGGTCAGTTCACCAGACTAGATCAATTCGGGTTTTCTCTCGACCATTACCAGGAGTCTACAGTGGAGGCATCTTTGTGGATTTTTGGGGGCCTCTTTAGCACTTTGCTTCTTCCTATTCTCATGTGGTATTTATTTATTTATTTATTTATTTATTTATTTATTTATTTATTTATTTATTGTACAGAAACTGCCTTCAGTTTCTGCTGAAATCCTCCTCTGTGTCTTTTTTTTTTTTTAAAGTTTAGGTTTTTTAAAAATTATATTTGTGTTTTAATTTTACACACCAGCCATGGGTTCCCCTGTCCTCCTCCCTCCCGCCCCCACTCCCACTTTCCCCTCTCCCCTCCATTCCCATTCCGATTGGCCAAAAACTGGGGCCAAGTTGGCAGGTTCTCCCGGGATGGCTGGTGCCCAGGGGTGGGAACCAGAGGCGGGACCCAGGGGCAGTTGCTTCTCTGACTGAAACCCCAGGCACTCACCTCTGGTCCAGATGGGAGTTCTGGGGCGGATGGGAGCTGGGGGCTGGTCTTTGAGTCTCAGGATGTGGCTTGGGTCTGGGGGCATGGGTGGCAATGGGGCAATGGGGCAAGTGGGGCAGGGTGTGGAGATTGCAGGATCTACCTGCAGTCTCTGGTCCAGATAGGAGTTCCGGGGCTGGTCTTCATTTATTATGGTCTGTTATTCCTTATTCTCCCTCTCTGTTCTTGATCCAGCTGGGATCTCCTGCTCCCCTAAGCTCTCTTTCCCTCCAACCTTGCCCTTCATTACCCGCACTCATTTCCAGTTTGTTCATGTAAATCTCATCCATTTCTCTGTCATTGGGTGATCCCTGTGTCTTTCTTAGGGTTCTATTTTCTAGGTAGCCTCCCTGGAGTTGTAAGTAGCAGTCTAGTCATCTTTGTTTTATATCTACTATCCACCTATGAGTGAGTACATACCATATTTGTCTTTCTTAGTCTGGGTTACCTCACTCAGGATGATTTTTTTTTCTAGATCCACCCATTTGCCTGCAAACCTCATGATGTCATTGTTTTTCTCTGCTGAGTAGTACTCCATTGTGTATATGTACCACATATTCTTTATCCATTCTTCAGTTGAAGGGCATCTAGGTTGTTTCCAGGTTCTAGCTATTACAACCAATGCTGATATGAACATAGCAGAGCAAATGCCCTTGTGGTATGATTGAGCATTCCTTGGGTATATGCCCAAGAGTGCTACAGCTGGGTCTTGGGGGAGATTGATTCCCTAATTTCTAAAAAACAAAAAAAGTGCCATATTGATTTCCAAAGTGGCTGTACAAGCTTGCATTCCCACCAGCACTGGAGGAGAGTTCCTCTTGCTCCACATCCTCTCCAGCATAAATGCTGTATTCAGTGTTTTGATCTTAGCCATTCTGACAGGTGTAAGGTAGAATCTCAGAGTCATTTTGATTTGCATTTCCCAGATAATTAGGGATACTGAGCAATTCCTTAAATGTCTTTCAGTCATTTGAACTTCCTCTGTTGAGAATTCTCTGTTCAGTTCTATAGCCCATTTCTTAATTGGACTGTTGGGCATTTTGATGTCTAATTTCTTGAGTTCTTTATATATTCTGGATATCAGCCCTCTGTCAGATGTGGGGTGGTTGAAGACCTTTTCCCATTATGTAGGCTGTCGCTTTGTCTTGTTGACCATGTCCTTTGCTCTACAAAAGCTTCTCAGTTTCAACAGGTCCCATTGATTGATTGTTTCTCTCAGTGTCTGTGCTACTGGTATTATATTTAGAAAGTGATCTCCGGTGCCAATGTGTTCAAGAGTACTTCCTACTTTCTGTTCTATCAGGTTCAGAGTAACTGGATTTATGTTGAGTTCTTTGATCCACTTGGACTTAAGTTTTGTGCATGGTGACAGATATGAATCTATTTGCAGCCTTCTACAAGTTGACATCAAGTTATGTCAGCACCATTTGTTGAAGATACTTTCTTTTTTCCATTGTAAATTTTTGGCTTCTTTGTCAAAAATTATATGTTCATAGGTGTGCAGGTTAATGTAAGCGTCTTCAATTCGATTCCATTGGTCCACATGTCGGTTTTTATGCCAGTACCAAGCTGTTTTTTATTATGTTAGCTCTATAGTAGAGCTTGAGGTCGGAGATCATGATGTCTCCAGAGGTTGTTTTATTGTACAGGATTCTTTTGGCTATCCTGGGTTTTTTGTTTTTCCACATGAAGTTGAATAGTATTCTTTCCAGATCTGTGAAGAATTGTGTTGGTATTTTGATGGGGATTGCATTGAATCTGTAGATTGCTTTTATAGATCCCCATTTTTACTATGTTAATCCTGCCTATCCATGAGCATGGGAGATCCTTCCATTTTCTGACATCTTCTTCAATTTCTTTTTTCTGGGACTTAAAAAAGTTCTTGTCATATAGGTCCTTCACTTGCTTAGTTAGAGTTATCCTAAGATATTGTATATGATTTGTGGCTATTGTAAAGGGTGATGTATCTCTGATTTCCTTCTCAGCCAGTTCGTCTATTGCATATAGGAGGGCTACCGATTTTTTGAGTTGATCTTGTATTCTGCTCTGTTGCTGAAGGTGTTTATAAGCTGTATAAGTTCCTTGGTTGAATTTTTGGGGTCACTCATGTATACTATCATGTCATCTGCAAATAGGGAAAGTTTGACTTCTTCCTTTCCAATTTGTATTCCCTTAATCTCCTTATGTTGTCTTATTGCTCTGGCTAGAACTTCAAGTACTATATTGAATAAGTATGGGGAGAGCAGACAGCCTTGCCTTCTTCCTGATTTTGAGTTTCTCTCCATTTAATTTGATGTTGGCTGTTGGCTTGCTGTAAATTGCCTTTATTATGTTTAGGTATGTTCCCTCTATTCCTGATCGCTCCAAGACCTTTATCATGAAGGGGTGTTGGCTTTTGTCAAATGCCTTTTCTGCATCTAGTGAGATGATCATGTGGGTTTTTTCTCTGTGTTTGTTTATATGGTGTATTTCATTGACGGACTTACGTATGTTGAACCACCATTGCATCCCTGGGATGAAGCCTATTTGATCATGGTGGATAATTGTTTTGATGTGTTCTTGGAGTCTGTTTGCCAGTATTTTATTGAGTATTTTTGCATCAATGTTCATGAGGGAGATCAGTCTGTAGTTCTCTTTCTTTGTTGCATCTTTGTTTGGTTTAGGAATCAGGGTAATTGTAGCCTCATAGAAGGAGTTTAGTAATATTCCTTCTGCTTCTATTGTGTGGAACAATTTAAAGAGTACTGGTATTAAGTCTTCTTTGAAGATCTGGTAGAATTCTGCACTGAAACCATCTGGTCCTGGGCTTTTTTTTTTTGGTTGGGAGACTTTTAATGACTGATTCTATTTCCTTAGTGGTTATTGCACTATTTAAATGGTTTATCTGATCTTGATTTAACTTAGGTATGTGGTACCTATCCAGAAAATTATCCATTCTTTTAGATTTTCCAGTTTTATGGAGTAGAGGCTTTTGAAGTATGACCTGATGATTCTCTGGATTTCCTCATTGTCTGTTGTTATGTCCCCCTTTTCATTTCTGATTTTGTGAATTTGGATGCTCTCTCTCTCTCTCTCTCTGTCTGTCTTTTGGTTATTCTGGATAAGGGCTTGTCTAGCTTGTTGATCTTCTCAAAGAACAAACTCTTTGTTTCATCAGTCATTTGTATTGTTCTCTTTATTTCTATTTTATTGATTTCAGCTCTCAATTTGATAATTTCCTGGCGTCTGTTCCTCCTGGGAGACTTTGCTTCTTCCTGTTCAAGGGCTTTCAGGTGTGCTGTCAAGTCACTAGCGTGAGATTTCTCCAGCTTCTTTATGTGGGCATTTAGTGCTATGAATTTCCCTCTTAGCACTGCTTTCATAGTGTCCCATAAGTTTGGGTATGTGGTGTATTCATTTTCATTGATCTCTAGGAAGTCTTTAATTTCTTTATTTCTTCCTTAACCCATTGGTGATTCAGTTGAGCATTATTCAGTTTCCATGAGACTGTACGATTTCTGTAGTGTTTTTTTTTTTTTGTTGTTGTTGTTGTTGAAATCTAACTTTGAACCATGGTGGTCCGATAGAACACAGGAGGTTATTCCAGTTGTTTTGTAGCTGTTGAGATTTGCTTTGTGGCCAAGTATGTGGTCGATTTTAGAGAAGGTTCCATGGGGTGCTGAGAAGAAGGTATATTCTCTTTTTTGTTTGGGTGGAATGTTCTGGAGATATCGATTAAGTCCATTTGAGCCATAACATCAGTTAAGACCATTATGTCTCTGTTAAGTTTCAATTTGGCTGATCTGTCCAGAGGTGAAAGTGGGGTGTTGAAGTCTCCCACTATTAATGTGTGGGGTTTTATATGTGATTTAAGCTTTAGTAATGTTGCTTTTACATATGTGGGTGCCCTTGTGTTTGGGGCATAAATGTTCAGAATTGAGACTTCATCTTGGTGGATCTTTCCTGCAATGAGTATGTAATGTCCTTCATCATCTCTTTTGATTGATTTTAGTTTGAAGTCTATTTTGCTCGATGTTAAGATGGCTACACCAGCTTGTTTCTTAAGACCATTTGATTGGAAAGTCTTTTCCCAGCCTTTTATTCTTAGGATGTGTCTGTCTTTGAATTTGAGGTGTGTTTCTTGTATGCAGTAGAAAGATGGGTCCTGTTTTCCTATCCATTCTGTTAGTCTGTGTCTTTTTATGGGTGAATTAAATCCATTGATATTAAGGGATATTAATGACCAGTGATTGTTTGTTCCTGTTATTGTTTTTATTTTTTGGTAGTGGTGTGTGTGTACTTCTCTTCTTTGGGGTTTACTGCTGTGGGGTTTATTGCCTGTGTTTTCATGGGTGTATCTGCCTTCCTTAGGTTGGAATTTTCCTTCTAGTGCTTTCTGTAGGGCTGGGTTTGTGGGAAAGTATGGTTTAAATCTGGTTTTGTCTTGGAAGGTCTTGTTCACTCCATCTATGATGACTGAAAGTTTTGCTGGGTATATTAGTCTAGGCTGGCATCCATGGTCTCTTAGTGTCTTCATTATATCTGTCCAGGTCCTTCTGGATTTCAAAGTCTCCATTGAGAAATCGGGTGTTATTCTGATGGGTTTGCCTTTATAAGTCACTTGGCCTTTTTCCTTTGCTGCCCTTAATATTCTTTCTTTATTCTGTACATTTAGTTGTTTAATTATTATGTTGCGAGGGGACTTTTTGGGGGATCTAGTCTGTTTGGTGTTCTATAGGCTTCTTGTGTCTTCATAGGTATTTCCTTCTTTAAGGTGGGAAAGTTTTCTTGGAGACATGTCTTTTCATCCTTTCCCATTTCCTTTGTTATGATTTTGTTTGTTTTGATGTTTTTGAGAGTTATTTATTTTTTATTTTATGTGTATGAGTGTGTTGTTTGTTGTTTTTGCTCTTTGGGGGTCTGCTACCCAGCTCCCAAATAAATCACACACAGAGGCTTATTCTTACTTATGAATTCTCAGCCTAAGCTTGGCTTATTTTTTGTCAGCTTTTCTTAATTTTCAATACTTTTATCTATCTTTTGCCTTTGAGTTTTTTCCTTTTCTTACTTCTGTATATCTTTTTTTAAAAAAAGATTTATTTATTACCTATACAGTATTCTGCCTGCATGTCTCCTTGCAGGCCAGAAGAGGGCACCATGTGTTTGCTGGGAATTGAACTCAGAACCTTTGGAAGAGCAGTCAGTGCTCTTAACCTCTGAGCCATCTCTCCAGCCCACTTCTATGTATCTTATTCCCACTCCATGGCTGGCTGTGTGGCTCGGTGGGCTGACCCCTAGCATTCTCCTCTCCTTGTTCTCTTCCTTTCTCCTCCCAGATTTCTCCTTCTTTGCCTACCAGCCCCATCTATCCTTTCTTCTGCCTCACTATCAGACATTCAGCGTTATCGGACCTGTTTCTGACAGGCAATGTAACACAGCTTCACAGAGTTCAACAAATGCAACGTAAAGGAATGGAACACATCTTTGCATCATTAAACAAGTGTTCCACGGCATAACAAATGTAACACATCTTAAAATAATATTCTACATCTTAAAATAACATGAGTGATTTGCTTATAAGCATGTCTGTGCATCATGTGCACATAGAGTTGTGTTTGCGTCCCTTGAACAGCAGTTACAGAGAGTTGTGAGCCACCATGTGGGTGCTGGGAGGAACAGTCAGTGCTTTTAACTGCTTAGCCATTTCTCCAGCTCTGTTTATTTATTTTGAGAGGGGTCACACTATAGACATGGAATTTGATATGTAGAACAGGCAGGCCTTGAACTTACAGAGACCTCCTTGCCTCTGCCTCCAGAATATTGGAAGAAAGGAATCCACCACCATGCAAAATTGATGTTTTTAGACTGGGGCTGGAGACATGGCTAAGTAGTCAAGAGCATTAGATACTCTTGCAGAGGACCCAGGATGGGTTCCCAGCACCCACATGGCAGCTTACAACTGCTTGTGCCTCCAGCTCCAGAGGATTCAGTGCCCACTTCTTGACTCTTTGGGTACCAGGCCCACAGGGAGTACACATACAGACATGGAGGCAAAACACTCACAGACAGAAAATAAATTTTTTAAACCTTAAAAAAACTGTTTTTATGTATAAATATTCGTGTGAATGTCTTACGTGAAGGAACCCACAGAGGATAGAAGAAATAGTTGAACCGCATAGTTGAAGTTACAGGGGTTGTGAGTCACCAGACCTTAGTGCTAAGACTTGTGTCCTCTGCAAAAGAAGTACACAATTTAACCTCTCAAGCATCTCTCTTCACTCTACCCCCCCACAACACACACTTATGCATTCACACATACATCCACACACATCCACACACACACACACATTCACACATACACACATCATTCATACCCACACACACATCATTTCTTTCTTCTTTCTTTCGTCCTTTCTTTCTTTTTTCTTTCCTTCCTTCCTTCCTTCCTTCCTTCTTTCTTTCTTCCTTCCTTCTCTCTCTCCTTCCTTCCTTCCATCCTTCCTTCCTTCCTTCCTTCCTTCCTTCCTTCCTTCCTCCCTTCCTTCTCTCTCTCCTTCCTTCCTTCCTTCTTTCTTTTTTCTTTCTTCCTTCCTTCCTTCCTTCTCTCCCTCCCCCTTCCTTCCTTCCTTCCTTCCTTCCTTCCTTCCTTCCTTCCTTCTTTTCTTCCTTCTCTCTCTCCCCTTCCTTCCTTCCTTCCTTCCTCCCTCCCTCCCTCCCTCCTCCCCTCTCTTTCTTTCTTTCTTTCTTCCTTTCTTTCATTCATTTTTCTTTTCAAACAGGGTTTCCCTGTTTAGCTCTGGCTGTCCTGGAACTTGCTGTGTAGACCAGGCTGTCCTCAAAACTCAGAGATCCACTTGCCTTTTCCCTCCAAGTGCTGGGAGTAAAGGCATGTACCACCACATGAGGCTTCACACTTCCTTCCTTCCTTTCTTCCTTCCTTCCTTCCTTCCTTCCTTCCTTCCTTCCTTCCTTTCATTTTTCTTTCTTTCTTCAAGGCAGTGTTTGTCTTTGGAGCCTGTCCTGGAACTCTGACTGTAGACCAGGCTGGCCTCAAATTCACAGCAATCCACCTGCCTCTGTCTCCCAACTGCTAGGATTAAAGGTGTGTGTCACCACTGCCTGGCTACACATTATTTCTTAATTACACTATTTTTCTTGCCAAGCTGTAAGGATTCTTTATCTCTTCTGGCCATTGAACTCAGAATCATGTTTCACAAATTTTCTCTTTTATTCTGGAGGCTGACCTCATCCACTAGCTTCCAGCTTCTTATACTGTGGGGTGAGACCCCATGGGGATTATGTAACTGAATGTAGGGTTTAGAAGAATGTGACAACAGTATTCTGAATGCACAATGATAAAAAATTAATTAAAAAGCAAAGGTGATGTGAACTGAGTGTTCTGGCAGTGTGTGCATCTCCCACTCCACTGCAGCCTTGGTTCTGAACACCAAACACATGCACTTTGCACTGTGCATGCTGACCTGTCATGAGTGCCAGCAAATGCTGCCTCAACATCTGCTCAGACTTCAGGCTATTGTAGGTTATGAACTCAGTTCTTTATTGTGCATGCAGTGTTTATGCTCTAATAGAAACAGTTGTTTAATTAGCAGAATAAAGGTCTTTTAATATTTTATTCATATATAAATAACAAGTTAATATCTCTTTCTACTATATTGTGTTTCAATTTTGGATTTTAGAGTTTGCTGGTTGGCGGTGCTGGATAGATACGTCTCTGTGGTTATGAGCACTGGAGGGCCTGGTTTCAGTTCCCAGCATCCATATGGCAGCTTACAAGTGTTGATAACTCCAGTTTCAGAGGACCTGAGATCCTCTTCTGGCCTCTGTGTCTGCACCCAAGTGGTGCATAGACAGACATACATGAAAAACACCCATACACATGAAATAAATAATAAATACATCTTTTAAAAGTAATGTTTTGGTTCATGATCTCCATCATTGTTTTTGATGTCAAGGAGACATGATAAACATGGATATCCTTAGAAAGGTTGTTGAAAAGTCAATACCTGGAGTATACGTCCTGCCTCTAGAGATTGGGAAGAACATGATGGAGGTAAGATGCTGCTAAAGATTTGCTGCCAAGTTTGACAGACATTTGAGCACCTCACCTTGAAAACTGTATCGAACTGGTTTGGTTTGATTTTCTCATGCAGAATTTTTCTGTGTAGCCCAGGCTGGCCTGAAACTTGATCTCCCTGCCCTGGCCCCTGAGTCTTGGCATTGCAGGCATGTGCCATCCTGCTCATGACTCTAATGGAGACAGGAGGGTCTCACCCTGTATATGTCACTTTTCTGTTGCTGCCATAAAAACACCAGGATGAAAACCAACTTATGTGGAGTTTATGTGGACTTATGTTTGCAAAGGGATAGGAGTTCATCATGGCAGAAGGGCATGGCATCAGGAGAAGGAAGGTGAGAGAGCACAGCTTCCAGTGCAAACAGGAATCAGGGAGAGCAACCTGGAAGTGAGGCAAGGCTGTGAGTCCTTAAAGCCCACCCCAGTGACAGACTTCCTACAGCAAGTCTGCACCTCCCCACTTCATCCCCAAACAGCACCCCACCTGGGGACCACGTGTTTAAACATCTGAGTCTATCGGGGACATCCTCCTTCAAACCCTCTTAAGACTTAAGTCAGTTCCCTTCTTAGAAAAGATACCAGTTACCAACATTCCCACCTTTGATTTCTTACTGCTCTTGTTTTATGATATGGAGATCAATGTCCCCAATGCCACTTCCGGATTGTGTGAGATTCTTGTTAACAATCCAAAATTACAGGAAGGCTACGTTGCTGTTGCATTCTCCAAGGAACTCCAGACGCTGTAAGTATCCTGTTTCAAGGCAGCACTTACTTGGAACTGAGGTTTCTTCCATTCCAATAAATTGACTATAATGATTTGGATCCTCCCATAGCAATGAAAAGAATTTATATTTATTCTTAAGATGTCCCTGTGAGGGGTCGCCCAATGACAGAGATATGAATGAGATCTACGTGAGCAAACTGGACATGAGGAGGGGTAATGGAGGGCAAGGGTTGGAGGAAAGAGAGCTCAAGGGAGCGGGAGGTCCCAGCTGGATTAGGAACAAAGTTAGAGAACAAGGAAAGAGATACCAGGATAAATGAAGACCCCATGGGAATAGGAAGAAGCAGAGTACTAGAGAGTTCCCCAGGAATCCACAAAGATACCTCCACAATAGACTACTGGCAATGGTTGAGAGAAAGCTCGAACTGACCTACTCTGGTGATTGGATGGCCGAATACCCTAACTGTCATGATAGAACTCTCATCCAGTGATTGATGGAAGCAGATGCAGATATCTATGGCCAAGGCCCAGGTGGAGCTTCGGGAGTCTAATTGGTTCAACAGAGGAGGGATTATATGAGCAAGAGATACTGAGACCATGATTGGAAAAAGCACAGGGACAAATAGTCAAGCTAGTGGAAACACATGAACTATGAACCAATAGCTGGGGAACCCCCATGGAACTGGATCAAGCCCTCTGGGTAAGTGAGACACTTGATTAGCTTGAACTATTTAGGAGGCCCCAGGCAGTGGGACCGGAACCTGTCCTTAGTGTATGAGCTGCCTATTTGGAACTTAGGGCCTATGCTGAGATACTTTGCTCAGCCTTGGTGTAGGGAGGCGGGGACTGGACCTGCCTTGGCTGAGTCTACCAGGCTAGGCTGAATCCCCAGGGGAGACCTTGCCTTGGAGGAGGTGGGAATAGGGGGTGGATTGGGGAGGAAGGCAGGAGTGGGTGGGTGGGAGGAAGTAGGCTGAGATGTAAAATTAAATTAATTATAAAATAAAATTTTAAAAAAGATGAAAAATAAATAAATAGCATGACCTACATCTTTGTGAAAAAAATGGCCCTGCACAATAAGCTTTGTGAATTTAATTTATTCTCTCTCTCTCTCTCCCTCTCTCTCTTTCTTTGTGTGTTTGTGTAACTTGTTCCTTTGTGTGTGTGTGTGTGTGTGTGTGTTTGTGTGTAACAGGTTCCTCTGTGTGTGTGTGTTTGTGTGTGAGTACAGGTTCCTCTGTTTATGCACATGTGTGAGCATGAGTGTGGAAGTCAGAGGCCAATGTTGGGTGTCTTCCTCTACCTTAACATTTTAGAAAATGTTTTAAATTTTATTTATTTATTTACTTATTATTTATTTATTTATTTACTTACTTATTTAAATTGAGGATCGAACCCAGTTCTTGCGCTTGCTAAATCCTCAATCCTTAAATTTTATTTTGTATTAACCATGTGGACATGTGAACATATGTATGTAATGTTATAGGAGCCAAGGAGGGCATCAGGTCATTTCAAGCTGTAGTTATAGGTGATTGTGGTTGCTAGGAACCAAACTTGAGTCCTCTGCAAGAGCAGCAAACTGTGGTGGGTATTGTGTTCCCGGAAATATTGTGTGTTCCCCGAAATAAACATATCTGGGGGCAGAGAACAGACAGCCACTAGAACAGAGCCAGAAATGGTGGCTAGAAAATGGGAAGAGTAAGCCATAACAGAAGTTGGGCGGTGGTGGTACACACCTTTAATCCCAGCACTTGGGAGACAGAGCTAGCCAGATCTCTGAGTTCAAGGCCACTTTAGAAACAGCTAAGCGTGGTGACCCACGCCTTTAATCCCAGGGAGTGGGGGGCAGAAAGAAAAAGGTATATAAGGCATGAGGACCAGGAACTAGGGAGGAAAAAGCATGTAGTTAGTTTAAGCTTTGGAGCAACACAGTTCAGCTGAGATTCATGTGGAGGAGGACTCAGAAGCTTCCAGCCTGAGGAAACAGGATCACCTGAGGAACTAGCAAGGTGAGATAGCTGTGGCTTGTTCTGCTTCTCGGATCTTCCAGCAGTCACCCCAATAACTGGCCTCGGGTTTGATTTTATTAATAAGACTCTTTAAGATTCCTACTACAGCAAACACTTTTAACCACTGAACCATCTGTCCAGCCCTCTACTTTAAACATTTTGCTTTATATTCAATTACTAGGTGTTCACTTGCTGGTTAACATGATGATGATGATGATGATGATGATGATGGTGGTGGTGGTGGTTGTGATGATGGTGATGAATTGATGATGGTGATGAGGAGGAGGAGAAGAAGAAAAAGAAGGAGGAGAAGAAGAAGAGGAAGGAGGATGAGGATGAGGAGGACGAGGAGGAGGAGAAAAGTCTCTCCATGAACTTGTACCTCACTACTGAGCTAGACTGGGTGATTGGAAAGCCCCAGAGACCCTCCAGTCTCTACCTCCCCAGTGCTGATAGTATCAGGTTACTGCTGTGCCTGGATATTTTGCTGGATATTTTACAGGGAGCAATCAGTCCAGGCTCAGTTGCTCACACTTGCATGACAAGCACAAGATGACTCTAGCTGAGTCATCTCCCCAGTCTCTCTCGATTTATTTTCTTTTTCTCTTTTTAAAAAAGTTTATTTATGTATGAGTGTTCTGTCTGCATGTACACCTGCAGGCCAGAGGAGGGTATTGGACCCCACTGTAGATGGTCGTGAGCCACCATGTGGGTGCTGGGAATTGAACTCAGGACCTCTTGAAGAACAGTCAGTGCTCTTAACTACTGAGCCATCTCTCCAGCCCCCTCTTCATTTATTTTCTATGAAAGGTTTGTCTTGAGCCACATGGGAGGAAGATCCTGTAACTCTGTGGTTTGGGGACCCATGGTGTATCAAATAGCTTAATCTGTGAAGTGACTGTTGATACATTCCAATCTGACCTTCAGAGCTGACAGTCACCTTTGATTTCTCCAGAAAGGACTTTGCTGAGAAATGCCAAATACCTACCATGAAAGATATGATCTCAGTTTCTGGCAGTTAAACATTAAGGTAACTTCAACTTTTTAAACATGTGTTTTTATTATTTTATGTGTATGGATGCTTTTTCTGTGAGTATGTCTAAGAGAATGTCTGAGTCTCTGGTATTGGAGTCACAGACAGTTGTGAGCTGACAAGTCAGTGCTGGGAATCAAACTAGAACATCACTTTTTTCCCCCGTTTTTACAGACAGGGTTTCCCTGTGTAGCCCTAGCTCTCTGGAACTAGCCCTGTAGACCAGACTAGACTTGAACTCACAGAGGTTCACCTGCCGCTGCCTCTTCAGTGCTTGGATTAAAGGCACCACCACTGCCCAGAGAATTTAACTAAAGTAAGAACCTCAGCTCTCAACTGTGGAGCCTTCTCTCCAGCCCCAAATTCTCTTCTCTGCTTGTCCCTCCTATACTTCCTGCCTGGCTACTGGCCAATCAGTGTTTTATTTATTAGCCAATCAGAGCAGCACATTTGACATACAGAGTATCCCACAGCACAGTTTGAGTGGACAAACCAACAAGGCTGTATTTCAGGCTATTGAAAACATGTGTCTGAAGTTCAAGATGGCGACAGGGATGGACACATTCAGAAATGCATATGTACAGTAATATATATTATATATACAGTATATACATTAATCTTGTTCACTTTAACTTTTATTATGGGAAAATTATTCCCCAAAACAATTAAAAGTCCAGCCTTTATTATTATTATTTTCTCCAGGGTCCACGGGAGAGTCTAACAACCAGCTGGGGATTCTAATCTGAGAGATATCAAATGAATCTAAGTATTTGAGTTCTTTAGTCCATTGACTTCATTCTTCTAAGTCAATTCTATCTATATGGTTTCTTTTATGTACTCATACTTAGTTCTTCTCTGCTCTTTTATTATTCTGCCTAGTTCTTTCCATCTCCATCATCATCTTTGTTCTTCTCTATCAATTCCCTCTCTGCTCTTCTCTCCTATCTACCTAGTTCTTTTCCTCTTCCTCCCTTCTTGTTCCCCCATTCATATACATATCCATTCATTAAGAACTTGTTAGTAAAAACTACAAAGTAAACTCTCAGGGACAAGTGTTCTGAGAAGAGTCACACTTGGCAAAGACTTAGTCAACTTAATTAGTGATTGACAACAGCTGTAGGGTGTAGAACATACTGGCTATCTCTTAAAGGAATAGCTACAAGGGTTACAAAGAAAAAAATTAAACCAATGAGAGATTTAAGGAAAAAGCAAAGAATAGGTGTACTATTTTATGTGATTAAAAATATCCAGACATGATTAGTCAATTAATAGCCTTTTTCTGTTAGTCATCTGAATCTCAGAACCTATATATAATTAGACTACTGAGCCTAAAATATTGCATTAAGTGGTGTAGAAATAAATAAAAACTGTTAATTGTTATTTGAATAAGAGTGGGGAGGTGTTGGTAAAGGAACCTTAGGGCAACATAGGTGCTATTGATCTCTTGAAAGACTAAGATATACCAAGGCCAGACACCTGCACTATCACTTCTAGTTGGCTATAATTCTTCTGAAGTGTTTGGATTTAACATGGCCAGGCACCTGCAATTCTGCTCTGTGAAAATTTTATGAGGATACTTTGTCTGGCCAATATTTATCTTGTCAGTGCTAAGGGTGGAGAGTAAGACCCCTAAGTGTCTACAGTCCACATAGAATAATAGATCTAGTATGAAGCAAATTTTAATGTTTCTATTCATAAAAATTGTCCAGTTAAATAAGAAATCATCTTCTAGATTATCCACAATTACGTGTGCTCATAAGACTGAGATGTTATCATGAGATTACAAGTACACATACATGGAAATGCTTTGTAAATGGGGAGAATCATAGCTATTATTGCTTACAACAAGAAACAGCCAGTTCATTCAAAAGGCAGTAATTCCATACTGCCTTGCGGGATGTTTTCCTTCTAACAGAAGCCTTAGTTCTGATAGGTTGACCTTCTGAACTCTAGTTGTCACTACTGTATACTCCCATGGTCTTTTGCTCCCAGCGGCTCTCAATAAATTATAAATATATACAAAAAGAGAGTAATAGAGTAAATATTTCTGTGCTTGCTTTCATTCCTCATTAACACTGGGTAATTTGGGTCTGGTAAGATGGCTCAGTGGATTAAAAGTGGTTGCTAGGCAAGCCCATCCAGCTGACTTACACTGTCAGATCCCTGGTGGAAGGAGACACCAACTCCAGAAAGTTGTCTCTGCCCTGCACACCTGGGCCATGGCACCCACATTCACTCTCAATCTTGTCCCATATCTCCACATACTGTCCTGGGGTCAGAGTAGTTTAGGGCACAGTGCCATAAATACTTGTCATTAAAGAGAAGAAGCATTTAAACTGTGTGTGGTGGCATGTGCCTTTAATCCCAGCCCCCGGAAGATGGAGGTAGTAGGGTCTGTAGCTTTGGCTACATAGTGAATTTGAGGGTAGTTTGGTATACATAATATGGCTAAAACAAACAAACAAACAAACAAGATCATACAAACCAAAAACCAAAACAAAATGAAGAACCCAACTTGGATTTAGAAGTATACTATTTCCTGGAATCCTTGATGCAAGACTTTGATAAAAATGGGTTCAAAAGTGGCCAGAGAAGCTGGGTGTAGTGACAAAGACTTCAATATCAGGATTTGGGAATCAGAGGCAGGCAGATCTCTGAGTTTGAGGATAGCCTGGTCTAAGCAGTGAGTTCCTGGACAGCTAGAGCTACAGACTGAGAACCTGTCTCTAAAAATAAAGTGGGTTTGGGGGTCAGGAAGGTGGGCTAGAGAGATGTCTCAGTGACAAATAACCTTTAACTGCATTTACAGAATGATGAAGCAACTTTCCTGTTTCCTTAAACTACCATGATTGGTCACAAGACAAGTCCAGAGCGAGTGCAAAGCATCATGAACCCAGCAGTGCTCTATGGTGAACTCTTGAGACACAACCCAACTGCAAAAGGCCTACTCTGTCTTCAAAGAAGAACTAGTCACTTGCTTAAGCACACAGCTCCCTTCCTCTCTCTTTCTCCTAGCTTGGTAAAAGGTTCCTAGTCTGTGAGAGAGGCATGCTTGCTTAGTGTGAGCTCTTCTCAGGTTCTGTGAAATAAACCCGCCTGCATTTGAGTGCAGTCTCCTGACTTCTTTTTCCACATTATTTCCTAACACAGAACTCAATCCTGGAAGAGAACTTGGAGCAGGAGACCCTCTGCTAACCCAGGGAGCATGTGCAGCAGCAGGGCACCCAGGGCTAACCCTTAGATCCCTGAGTTAGTTCCACCCTGTCTGTGAAACTCCCCTACTTTCTCCCACTCACTCTCCATCCTCCTGTTCTCTGGGTGAAGGATTGTGGATTGCCTTGGACTAAGGACCTGTTCATCCAGACTGCCGAGTCCTAGCATGGGCAACTCTGAAAACTCTCAAAACTCTGGGTTTGTGTCTCCAGCTGCTCACTTGTTAATGCACCTGGCCTTCTTTGTTTCTCTCCCTCCATCCCCTAAACCTCAGTCCCCTTCACTCTTTCTTCCCCCAGTTAACCTCAGAAAAAATGAAGGTCATTTCCTCTTACAGTCAGTCATCTAATCCAAGGCCATGCTGTGACCTGTGAGGCGATGAGTGTGTATCCTGTCTGGATGAGTCTTTGGGTTCCCTGTGCTCAACCCTTCTCCCCAGGAGAGGTTTGCCATCTCTGTTAGAGCTAGGAACACCCATCTTCTAACTTCTACAGACACCCTAACTTCTCACCCCTCCTGGCTTCTCAAAATTCACTTCCAGGTTTTGAACTCAGAACTTTGGGCTTGGCTGCAGCTGCCTTAACCACTGAAGAGTTTCTATTTCAGCATGTGTGTCTTTGTGAGAAATTAGGTAGGTCCACAGAGGCAGCAGCTCTTCCTGGAGATGGAGACTTGATTTTCCTCCAGGGCTAATCATGGCAGGTGGTATTTGTTCTGGATCTTGAAGGAAAGGGAGGATTCCAAGGGGTAAAGATGAAATTACAGAGGAGGAAGCTTTAGCTGGTGAGGGCAGGAGGAAGGTGTCTTATTAGACATCCAGTCAAGCTTCCAGACTGTCATGGAGGGCATGTCTTAAGTGTAGCAGAGAGATGTGGGAACCTGGCTTCTTCTTATCCAGGCTGAAATCTGGTTCATAGCCAGAGACTCTTGTCACTCATGTCCCCTCTTTACTACGTGTGTGTTCTGTGGACAGTGTTTTCTCTTCTTCTAGATTCAAGGTATCAATTAGCTACTCAAAATTATTTTCTTGAAATACATTCAAAATGTTAAAAAGAATCTGTTAAGTAGGATGTGTGCACTGTATGGTGAGATTTACATCATAGACTTTATATAGGAAGAAGTGGTGAAGGCCAGTCAGGATGACACACACCCTTAATCCCAGCACTCAGAAGGCAGAGACCAGGAGATCCCAGTGAGTTCAAGGCCAGCATGGTCTACATAGCAAGTCTCAGGATGGCCAGGACTATACAAAGCAACCTGTCTTAAGACAAATGAATTTGAACACCATCTGTTGTATCTCCACACCTGGGAACCGTGTCCTTTGGCCATCTACCTCTGACAGGCAGCCGACTGCCCAGCCAGCACCTCTTCCTAGACTCCACCAGATGGACCACACACCACCCAGCCCTATACTGGGTGTCTCTCATTGTCTCTCTCAAGCATCCTTCACAGAGCTCTGACAGCTGGATGTTCCTCCTCAGTTTCAGCACAAGCTTTTTAGTCAGGAAATTACCCAAAGGTCTCTGCTGGGTCTGCCTGTCTACCTAAACCTAAAAGTCCATACTTTTCCCTATTCTTCAGTCTGCCTGGGTCTCCCCAGTGAGACTCCACCTAAACTGACATCTCCCCAGCGCATGCTCTGTCTCTGACCTCCACAGATGCCTTAAACTTCCCCACCTTTCATTCCTTGTTCTTTCTGCAGCCCAAATCTGCAGGCCATTGTTCTCCTGCAGCTCGTTCACTCTGCTGCTGTCATCCCACCCCCGGCCCCTCACAGCTGTCAAGTGCACAGAACCTCTCAACAGCTGTCTGGAATCTGCTCCACTTCCCTTCTAGGGGACCCTCTCTGCCCAGACTGCCCTCTCCTCTGAATCCCTTCTTTGAATCTCAGCCTCCTTCTGAAACCACTCCTTCAGTGCCTGTGGGAAAATCTAGCCTGGACCAGGCGTGGAGGTTCACACCTTTAATCCCAGCAATGGAAGACAGAGGTAGGTGAATCTCTGAGTATCTGGCCAGTGGGGTCTACATCGTGAAATGCAGGACAGCCGGAGCTATAGAGAAACCTTGTCCCCAAAACCAAACAAAACATAACAAACAAAAAAAGAAAACAGATAGGGGGAAGGCATAGCTCAGTGGTAGAGTACTTGCGTAGCATGTGTGAAGCCCTGAGTTCAATCCCCAGGACTGAGAAGAAATGAATATCTGAGAAAAGTTAGAACAACTTGCATTTTACCAGAAAAGCTTGGGGTATTGAGATGGCTCAACAGTTCAGAGCACCTGCTGCTCTTGCAGAAGACCCAGGTTTGGCTTCTGGTATACACATGGTATTTATAGCCATCCATAACTCTAGTTCCAGGGACCAAAACATCTTCTGGCCTCTGCTGGAACCAGGCACAAATGCAGTGCTCTTACATATATGCAGGCAAAACCCTCACACACATAAAAATAAATCTTTTTAAAACAAGGTAAGAGTAATAACAACAAAACCTTGGGGCTGAGGAAGGCTGGGCATGGTGGAGAAGGCTCATAATTCCAAGCCAGTTTTCACCTAACAGAGAAACCACAGCCTCTCAAACCTTACCTCATTAGTATTCCTTCCTTTTACCCTCTTCTTGTAATATACAAATTTTGCATACAATACTTGATTTTAATCACGGAATTGAATAGAATTTCACATGGGAATGAAATAGATTTATTTTCTTTAGCTGCCCAGAATAATTTCCCCTTCTTTACACTGATAGAGATTATTCCAATAGGAGACACAGAGCTAAATTCCAGCTTCATGTGAATTTATGGCAGAATGCATACATTTACATAGGTATGACCCTACATTTATTTATCCCATGCTTTCTTGGCTTATACCACACAGGTCATGTGATACAAAACCTTAAGTGGTCGGGCGGTGCTGGTGCATGCCTGTAATCCCAGCACTGGGGAAGCAGAGGCAGGTGGATCTCTGTGAGTTCAAGGCCAGCCTGGTCTACAAAGCGAGTTCCAGACAGCCTCCAAAGCTACAGAGAAACCCTGTCTTGAAAAACAAAACAAAACAGAACAAAACAAAAAACAAAAACAAACAAACAAACAAAAACCTTAACTGAATGCTGGAAACCTGAAAGAGTCAGTAATTCCCTCTGTGTTTCTAAATGGAAGTCTCTTTCCCTTCAAGTCCCCCATGGCTGTCTGTAGCCACAATACTATATAACCTCTGCTGAACCTTACTATGTCCTTCCTCTTTACAGAACCCGCAGTATCTTAGAAGCAGAAATGAAGGACCAGCCCTGAAGATGCTGGGGGAGAGCAGTCTGTATTGGTGAAATTATTAAGGCCACTCCACGTAGTTAAAAGGGAGGTTTATTTTGTGGGGTAACTTACAAATGAAGGGGTAGGTTGCAGGGTCTGAGAAAGGTATGGCACAGTCCGACGGTGTTCTCTGGAGAACTCTGCTCGGTCTACCTCCAGCCTCCAGGGTCCCGGAACCAAGAGAAGCCTCTGCTCTCCATCCTGGGTCTTCAGCCTCCTCCCTCAGCCCCGCCTTGTGGGCATGACCATTACCGAAGCCTCATTGGAGGTTGGAACTTCCAGGCCAAGGCTGGGATGGCTACCCACTACAGGTCTGGGCTGAAAAACTGAGGGAATCTTGTGGGAGTCTATATGGTAGACTCATGAGTGAGAATGGTGATCCTTCCCTCCTTCCCTCCTTCCATCCTTCCTTTCTTCCTTCTGTCCTTCCTTCCTTCCTGATACAACATATTGCCATGAAAGGGCCTTCCTTCAACTCCTACATTTCTTGCTTCTCTCTTCTGGGTGTTTCTACTACAGGTGTGACCACAATGCCTGCCCAGAGAGATAGTTTCTTTTTAAATTAATTATAGTTATAATTTTTATGTGTATGGATCTTTGCTTGCATTCATGTCTGTACATCACATGCACACCTGGTGCCCCTGGAGGCCAGAAGAGGATGTCAGACCAGCTTGAACTCAGCTACACAGAGTCATAAGCCCCTATGTGGGTGCTGAGAGTTCATCATTTATTTATTTAATTCTATGACATCAGCAGGAGCAGCCTGTGCTCTTAATCAATAAGCAATCTCTCTAGCCTAAAATTAAATTTTTTAAGATTTAAATTATTTATTAAATATTGTATATGAGGGAAGGATGTGCCTGTGAGTACAGGTCCCTGTGAGGACAGAAGAGGACATCAGATCCCCAGGAGCTGGAATTGCAGGCAGTTGTGAGCCAACCGAGGAGAGTGCTGGGGTCTGAATTCAAGTCCTGGAGAAGAACAGTGTGTGCTCTTAACTTAACTGCTAAACCATCCCTAAGACCCTAACATTAATATGTGTTATTTTCATTTATTTAGTGTGTGTGTGTTCACACCCATTCTGTGTTGTGCACTTCTGTTTGTCTGTTTTGTAAGATGTGTTATGAAGGAACAGGATGACTTTCCTATTTTTCTGTTTTACTAGACAGGGTTTCTGTGTGTAGCCCTGCTGTCCTGGAACTTGCTCTGTAGACCAGGCTGGCATCAACTCCAGAGAACCACTTGCTTCTTCCTAAGAGCTGAGATTAAAGGCATGTACCACCAAGATTGGGCTTTTTTTAAT
>NW_023413259.1:0-16114 GCF_903995425.1 Onychomys torridus
TCTTTAATAATTAAAACAAACAAAAATTATCATCCGATAAAATTTGAATATCAAAAACATACCTATAGGATACAAGAAATCGAATGAAAACAAAAAATTCTCAACTGATAAAGATCTACTATACAAAGTTTACACACTGAACACATGAAATTAGATAAATAAAACAAAAATTCTTATCTAATGGAGGTATAATATTCATTTTGAATATAATTAGGTAAAGAAAAGAAAAGTTCCCATCTAATAAAGTCTATGATCCTAAATATATACATTGAACACACCAAATTATATAAATAAAGGAAAATTCTCATTTGATAAAGGTCTAATATAAAAATATACATATTGAACATAAGAAACCAGAGGAACAAATGAAAACTTCTCATCTCACAAAGGTCTAATACCAAAATATACAATTTGAACATAATTAAATAAATGAAACAAAATTCTCATGTGATAAAGGGCTAATATAAAAAATATTCTATATTGAACACAAGAAATTTAATATAACAAAAATTCTTATCAGATAAAGGTCTAATATCCAAAATATACATATTGACTACAAGAAATAAGGCAAAACAAATTTTCACCAGTTGTCTAATATTCCAAATATAATATATATTATATATATTGAACACAAGAAATCAGATAAGTAAACAAAAATTGTCATCTGATAAAGGTTGAATTTCCCAAATATACACACTGAACACAAGAAATCATGTAAATAAAAAAATTATGTGATGAAGGTCTAATATCCAAAATATACATATTGAACAGACTTAGGTAATAAACAAAATTCTCATCTGATGAAAGGTCAAAATAGACATACTGAGCACAAGAAATTTAAAGAAAACAAAAATTTTCAACTGATAAAAGTCTAATATAAAAATATGCATATGGAACAAAGAAATTAAATAAAAGTGATTATATAAATAAAACAAAAATAGTTATCTGGTAAAGGTCTAAGTGTAAAAATATATTTAATGAACACTCAAAAATAAAAAAAAAACAAAAATTCACACCTGATGAAGTCTAATATCAAAAATCTTCCTATTGAAAACAAGAAATTAGATGAACTAAACAAATATTCTCACAAATAAAGTTCTAATATCCAAACATTTCAGAGAAACAGATTGTGAAGTAGGGTGTTTTTGATATTAGACATTTATCAGATAAGAATTTTTGATTTTCTTAATTTCTTGTGTTCCATGTGTATATATTTGATGTTAGACACTCATCGCATGAGAAATTTTGTTTTATTTATGTAATTATGTTCAATATGCATATTTTGGATTTTAGACTTTTATCAGATGAGAATTTTTTTTATTTATATAGTTTCTTTGGTACAATTTGTATAGTTGGGATTTTAGTCCTTTATCAGATAAGAATTTTTGTATTATTTATCTGATTTCTAGTTTTCAATATGTGTATTTAACATATAGTCTTTTATCGGTTGAGAATTTTTGTTTCATTTACTTTCTTGTTCAATATATATGTTTTTGATATTATATATTTATCATATATGAATTTGTGTTTTATTTGTCAGATTTCTTGTGTTCAATATATATGTTTTGGATATTATACTTTTTTTTGGTTTTTGAGACAGTGTTTCTCTGTGCAGCTTTATGCCTTTCCTGGAACTCACTCTGTAGAACAGACAGGCATCAAACTCACATACATCCTCCTGACTCTGACTCCCGAGTGCTGGGATTAAAGGCATGCACCACCAATACCCAGCTTAGACTTTTTTTTAACTTATGTCATTATGTTCAATATGTATATTTCAGGTGTTTAACCTTTATCAGATGAGAATTTTGGTTTTATTCATCTGATTTCCTGTGTTCAAAATGTATATTTGGGATATTAATACCTTCCCATTGACAATATTTGCTTTATTTAATTTTGTCCCACATGTATATTTTTGATATGAGACATTTATCACATGAAAGTGTTTTTTTTTATTTAGCTAATTATGTTCAATATGTATATTTTGGATATTAGACCTTTATCAGATCAGAATTTTTTGTGTTATTTATCTGATTTCTTGGTTTCAATGCGTATATTTTGATATTAGTCCTTTTTGAGATGGGAATTTTTGTTTTATTTATCTAAGTAAGTTCAATATGTATATTATGAATATTAGACCTTTATCAGATAGGAATTTTTTATTGTTTACTTCATTTCTTGTGTTCTATATGTATATTTTGGATATTAGACATTTATCAGGAGAGATATTTTGTTTTATTTATTTGATTTCTTGTGTTCAATATGGATATATTGGATATTAGTTCTTTATTATGTGAGAATTTTTTAGTTTAATGTCTTGTGTTTGACATATATATATATATATATATATATATGATTATCTAATGAGAATTTTTGTTTTATTTTTCTGATATTCTTTGTTTTATATGTATATTTTGAATTTTAGACATTTATCAGATGATGCAAAGTTTTCAATTCAGGAACACATGTATTGATTAAAAATTAAAAATTAAATTAAGAGATTGACACCATTGAAGAGAAACTAGAAGAGCTTGATTTGCAGATTATTTCCCCTGTTTACTTAACAGGTTCCACTTTGATAAAATAAATTTTGCTTTATCTTCTATTTTATTTTGTCTTGTTTCATTTTTATCTCTTTTAATGAGAGACAAAATGAATGCAGAGGGATGGGGAGTTAGGAAAAAACTGGGAAGAGTGGTGGTCATGTGAACTATAATCAAAATATATTGTGTAAATATAGAAAAAATAATGTAAAAATAATGAATTTTCTATAAATACCAAAAGTATTTCTAGATATGTTTTTTACTGTTGATGGGAAGACTATTATCCATAAAGTGAATATATCTTATATTTTCTGTGATTGCACACATACACCCTTAAAGCTGTGGTATGTTCTCATAAGAAAATTTATTAAAACAAAAAGTGCAATAACAAATTGTCAATTGTGTATTTATACACAAAATAGTTATAGAAACAAGCAGCAGGACATTTTGAACACAGTGCATATGTGAATTAGTGTGGTAATTATATCTAAAATAACCATGAATGTTGATGACAAAGTTATTTGGTGTCAAACATTACCACTCCTAATTATCACCACAGGTGCTATTTTAATGAGTGGTACTACTGAATTTAAGAATTATTTTCTTAACTCATCATAGACTTTATGAGATAGAAAGAACGAATTAATCCATTTAAATATAAATGCTTTATATGAGTTTCTTCATATGAAACAGTTTTTTGGGTATTACTTCTTGGATTCTAAGAATGATGGAGTCACTGACACTTAGAGAATTTGAAGCATAATTCATAGTTGTATTAATTAAGGTTTTGCATGACATCATTAATTAATACTTATATTAATCTAGGTTCTGCATGACATCATTTTGTAAACTGAATGACTTTCATTTTCAAAACTCAATATGGGCTTATTAAGACATGCAATTAAGGATGATGGACTTTGAGGCAGTATCAATTGCCATATAGGTATATGTTACAAATCTTGGCCATTATAAGCATGGGCAAAGAATAATAAATATAACCATCATCTGTTGTGTATTTTGAACAGAAAAATTAAATCCAAAGTTATTTCCATGCATTTTTTACATTTTTAATGAACTAGTATCACGTTTCATGTGAAAATGCAATTTCATCTCTTCTGGACATGTTCTCTACTGTCTGATCTTTTCAAACACCTGAGTTCTGATGAGCAAACATATGGAGCCACATGACACCTGGGAAAAGAGATCCAGGAACGTGAATTGCTGTATTGTTTCCTCACCAGAGCAAAGAAATGGGAAAATAGAACCAATGACTATGGAGCCAAAGAACTGTGAAGAGATGGTCTTTGTCCTTCTCCTGGAATCAATATGCATAATGCAAAACATTGATGAATATAAGTGTAAATAAATGATGTCATGTAAAACCTTGATTAATACAAGTATGAATAATGATGTCATGCAAAACCTTGATTAATACAAGTATGAAATAATGATGTCAAACTATACATCTATTAAACTACAGAAATCAGATAAATAAAACAAAAATTCTAACATAATAATAATCTAATTAACAATCAATACATATTAAACACAAGACAACAAAAACCACAAAAGAAAAATTCTCATCTGGTAATGTAAATATCAAAAATATACATATTTAACATAGAAATAGGATAAAATAAATTTTCATCTGCTAAAGTTCTGATATACAAACATATACATAGGGCCCAAGAAATCAGATAAATAAAAAACATTCTCAAATGATAAAGGACTAACTTTAAAAATATCCATACTGAACACAGGAAATAAAATAAAAAAATCTCACCTGATAAAGGTCTAATATCCAAAATATACTTACTGAACATAAGATATTTAATGAAACAAAAATTTTCAAAGATAAATCTGTGATGTCCAAAATACATATTAAACAAAGAAATCAGAAAAATAAAAAAATCTCACATGCTAAAGATGTAATAAAAAATTATACATGTTAACCCAAGAAATCAGATAAATAAAATACAAATTCTCATCTGATAACAGTCTAATACACAAAATATGCATATTAAAAAACCACCACAATATTAAAAACAAGATATCAGGTAATAAAACAAAAGTTCTCAACTAATAAATTTCTAATATCCAATATATATACATATATATTGATAAATATATTGATATATATTGATATTAAAATTACAAACAACAAAATTCTCACTGGTAGGTCTAATATACAAATTATACATGCTGAATGGAACAAATCAGATATATAAAACAAAAATTCTCATCAGATGAATGTCTAATACCCCAAATTTAAATATTGAACAAATTAGATAAGTAAAACAGAATTTCTCATCTGTTAAAATTCTAACACATAAATATACATATGGAGCAAAGAAATTAGAACAAACAAAATTTCTCCTCAATAAAGGTCCAATCGCCAAAATACACTTATTAAACACAAGAAATCAGATACCAGATAAATAGAACAAAAACTCACATCTGATAATGGTCTCATATCCAAAATATACATATTGGTTATAGTTAGTTAAATAAAAAAAATTCTCATCTGATAAAATCTAATATCAGATATACAGTTATTGAACACAATGGATTAAATAAAACCAAAATTCTCCTCTGGTAAAATTCTAATATCCATAATATACTGACTGAATACAAGAAGTCAGATAAATAAACCAAAAATTCTCACTTGATAAAGGTCTAATAACCAAAATATACATATAGAACACAAGAAATTAGAAAAACATGATTGTCTTTCTGAGTATGGGTTACATCATTCAGGATGTTTTTTCTAATTCCATCCATTTGCCTGAAAACCATATGATGTCATTGTTTTTCACTGCTGAGTACTCCATTGTGTATATGTACCATATTTTATTTATCCATTCTTAAGTTGAAGGGCATTTAGGTTGTTTCCAGGTTCTGGCTATTACAACCAATAGATTACAATCTATTATGAACATAAATGAGCATGTGCCCTTCTAGTGTGATTGAGCATTCCTTGGGTATATGTATGTGCTCACTCATAAGTGGATACTTGATGTAAAGCAAATGATAACCAACTGCAACTCACAACTTCATGGAGGGTACCTAGTAAAGAGGACCCTGAGAAAGACACAGGAATTGCCCTGCAACAGACAAATGGATGAGATCTACATGACTTGAGGGGGAGGGTAATGAAGTTCAATGGTCAGGAGAAAGAGAGCTTAGGGGAGCAGGAGGTCTCAGCTTGATCAGGAATGAAGAAGGAAAACAACGAAAGAGATACCAAGATAAATGAAGAACCCATGGGAATAGGAAGAATCAAAGTGCTAGAGAGGTCCCTAGAAATGGACAAGAGAGTGCCTGAACTGACCTACTCTGGTGATTGGAAGGCCAAACATGCTAATTGTCATGATAGAACTCCCATCTATCTTATGGAAGCAGATGCAGAGATCTACACCCAAGCCCCAGGTGGAGATCTGGGAGTCCAATCAGTGAGAGAGAGTAGGATTATATGAGCAAGAGATATTGAGACCATGGTTGAAAAAAGCATAGGGACAAATAGCCAAACTAGTGGAAACACATGAACTATGAAACAATAGCTGAGAAGTCCCCATGGAACTGGATCAGGCCCTCTGGATAAGTGAGACAGATGATGAACTTGAACTTAAGAGGCTCCCAGGCATTGAGACCAGGACCTGTCCTTGGTGCATGGGCTGGCTTTTTGGAACACGGGGCCTATGCTGGGACACTTTGCTCAGCCTAGGTGAAGGGAGGAGGAGAATGGACCTGCCTTGACTAAATCTACAAGGCTGAGATAAATCCCGAGGGGAGTCCTTGCCCTGGAGGAGATGGGAATGGGAGGTGGGAGGACAGGGGAATACGGTTGATATGTAAAATTAAATTAATTATAAAATTTTAAAAAATAAGCCAAAAATAAAGTATTTATCCTATCAAAGAGCTAAAAAAAATCTGGTTTTGCAAGCTTTGCTGACTCTGATTTCTGCCCCCACATGGAACAGGTTCCTCTTAAATTCTGATTTTTTTTCAACGGATAAACTTTTGCAACTCCCAAACATATTTTGTTACAGTAGGTTATGTTAAAAAAAATCCCCCCATTATAATTGGGGCAGTTTACTTCAACTCAAACAAGCAAATCTTCCAAATAAGAATAGCAAGACAGAGAAGAAAATATTAATATTTGGACTCAATATAAACTACATGAATTCTAGTAAGTCACCAAAATCATTTATGTGCTTCTATTAAAATACACCAATGGGCACAAGTGACATTTATTTGTTTTTTGATGAGCCAGATAAGGATTAGCATTCTGAGATTGGAACAGGAAAACACAACACTGTATTTAGGATCAAACATGATGATTTTTACCTTTCCTCTCCATCATCTTTGCTTTTAGCATCTGAAAGTGATTAATCAATAAAGAATAGCTACCTGGTGAGTCTTTTCAATTGGTAAAGGACAGGAGCCACACACAATATTTGGGAACAGTCATGAAGGGAAGTGTTAATTTTTTTTCAACCAAGTGAAGTGATTCTCGGTTCTAAAGCATGATTTTCATTACTTTTTTTGTAAGTTTAGGATCAGATCCCTCTGTTCCCAGAAAGAGATATGCAGCTTAGCTCATATAAATGCTAGCTCATTACCCCTACACACCCAAAAAAACATTAAAAAAACAAAACAAAACAAAGTCCCACTTGTACAGAAAGTGATTTTATAAGCCATGCCTTGTGACAACATCCATATCCATGGCGCATTCCAACCCATCTTTTTCTAGGTAGAAGAAACTGACATGCAGAGAGGCTAAACTGAAAAAAACATATCCAAGAATTTCCTAGGTGTGCCTGCTGTCCTGCCCTTGATTTGCACTCTATTCCTCAGAACTGCATTCTAAACCTATACCTGTGGTTCTTTCAGTTCCTAGCCCAAGAAATTATTCTCCATGGATAGCCTTGGATGTAGCTCAAAAGGGCCTGTTAAGGAGAAAATCAAAGTGACTTTTCACATCTGATAAGATCTATTTACTTTTGAAGGAGGAAATTTGTCAAAGATCTGTTTACAGAAACCTTAATGAAGAGGCACAGAGGTTAGAGGGAAACCAAGAAGCTTTCATAGGGATGTGTGTACATCAGCCCTGGAGTTATTGTCCAAACTGAGGTAACTAGTGGACACAATGCCAGTCATTACTTACACCCTCACATACCTGGAATTTAAGGTACTACTTTGCTCTCAGCTTTAAGGAGCTTCTTCTGCCCTTCAAGGAAGGACATAACATAAGATTGAAATTCATTGTCAATGCAGTGAATTCAAATCCAATTCCACATGTCTGAAAAGTTTAATGGTCAGGAAATTCAAAGAAAAATACATTCATTGAAGTGAAGCTTGTTGTATATAACACATTGGAAAAAATTAGTGTAGTACTTGAACTGGCAAGACGGTATCAGGGGACATTTGCTGACAGGGTGAAGTGGTTTGTGAATCTATGGGTGTCTCTGTGTCTTTGTAAAACTGTGGTCGTGGGAATTGTGTAATGAGTTCTGTGCAGGAAAATGAAAGCTTCTTGGAGGAAGTGGGCTTGAAATGAATCTTCCAACAATAGGGCACAGAAAGTTGGAGTCTCTGGGAATCAACAGACCTTCCCTGCTTGAATTGAACCCAGGGCCTTGCACTTGCTATGCAAGTGCTCTTCCACTGAGCAAAATCCCCAACCCCAAATATTTTCTTTCTTTCTTTTTTTTCCTTGGTTTTTGAGACAGAGTTTCTGAGTAGCTTTGGAGCCTGTCCTGGACTAGCTCTGTACAACAGGCTGGCCTTGAACTCACAGAGATCCGGCTGCCTCTACCTCACAAGTGCTGGGATTAGAGGCATGTGCCAACACTGCCTGGTGGATATTAGTTCTTTATAAGGTGAGAATTTTTGTTTAATTAATTTCTTGTATTCTGTATGTGTATTTTGGATATAAGACTTTTATCAGATGAGATTTTTGTTTATCTAATTATGTTCAATATGGGTATGTTTGATATTAGATCTTTATCAGTTCAAAATTTTTGTTTTATTTAATTTCTGGTGTTCAATAGTATATTTTTCATATATGAGCTTAATCACGTGAGAATTTTGTTTTGTTTTTCTGATTTCTTGTGTTCTATATATACATATATTTTGAATATTAGACCTTTATCAGGTAAGAAATTTTGTTTAATTAATCTGATTTCTTGTTTTCAATAGGTATATTTGGGATATTAATCCTTTGTCATGTGAAATTTTGTTTTATTTAATTTCTTGTGTTCAGTATTTATATATTGGATATTAGACATTTATTAGATGAGAAGTATTGTTTTACTTATCTGAATTCTAGTGTTCAATATGTATATTTGGGATATTAGACCTTCATCAGATGAGAAGTTTTGCATTATATACATGAATATTGTGTTCAACGTGTATATTTTGATATGAGACTTTTATCAAATGAGAAATTTTGTTTTATTTATCTAATTTCTTGTGTTCAGTGGGTATATTTGAGATATTAGAATTTTGTCAGATGTTAATAGGCATATTTGTGACTTTAGACCTTTATCAGATCAGAATTTTTCTTTTATTTAGGTGATTTCATGTATTCAATATGTGTATTTTGGATATTAGTCTTTTCTTAGGTGAGAATTTCTGTTTCTTTTTTTATTTCTTGTGTTCACTATATATATTTTCAATTAGATATTTATCAGATGAGAATTTTTGTTTTATTAGATAAATAATGTCAATATGTATATTTTGAATATACTTTTCTGTTTACATAGGTGATTTTTTTGTGTTCAATATGTATATTTTGTATATTAGACTTTTAACAGATGAGAATTTTTGTTTATTGATCTGATTTCTTCTGTTCAACATGGATATCTGATTTCTTGTTTTCAATAGGCATATTTTTATAATAGACCCTAATCAGAACAGTATTTTTGTTTTACTTCATTTCTTTTGTTCAATAAGTATATTTTTCATATTAGACCTTTATCACATGAGAATTTGTTTTGTTTTTTTCTGACTTCTTGTTTTCTAAATGTATATTTTGAATGTTAGACCTTTATTAGGTGATAAATTTTGTTTTATTGATCTGATTTCTTATGTTTGTATGTATATTTTGCATACTAGACCTTTATAAGGTGAGAATTTTCCTTTGTTTATATGATCTCTTCTGTTCAGTATGTATATATGAGATATTAGACCTACATCACATGAGAAGTTTTTTTTATCAAAGTATGTTCCATATGCAAATTTTTAATATTAGACCTATATCAGATGAGAATTTATCTTTTGGTTAATATCTTGTGTACACTATGTTTATTTTGGATATTTGAGCTTTTCTCCCTTTAATTTCAAGTTGTCTGTTGACTTGCTGTAATTGCCTTTATTATGTTTAGGTATGTTCTTTGTATTCCTTCTTTCTTCAAGACCTTGAGGGTAACATGGAGGGTTGTTGGATTTTGTCAAAGGCTTTTTCAGAATCTAATGGGAATATCATGTATTTCTTTTCTTTCAGTTTGTTTATATGATAGATTAAACACACAGATTTTTGTATGTTGAACCATGAATGCATTTCTTGGATGAAGTCTATGGTGGATGACATATTGATGTGTTCTTGAATTTGGTTTGCCAGTATTTCATTGAGTATATATCTATCTATGTTCATGAGGGTTGGTTGTTCTGCAATTATGTTTCTTTGTTGTATTTTTGTTTGATTTGGGTAACTAAAGCCTCATAAAGACATTTGGCAATATTGCTTCTGTTTCTAGTGTCCGGAACATTTTGAGGTATATCATTATAAGCTCTTCTTTGAAAATCTGGTAGAATTCAGTGCTGAAACCATCTGGCCCTGGGCTTTTATTGGTTGATAAATTTCAAATGACTGCTTCTATTTCCTTTGAGGTTATAGGTCTATTTAAATTATTTATCTGGTCTTGCTTTAGATTGTGTTTGGGATACCTATTCAGAAAATTCTCCATTTCTTTTATTTTCTTTTATCTTATAATTTCATTTAATTTTACATATCAGCCATGGATTCCCCTGTCCTTCCCCATCCCTCTTTGCCTTCCCCCAGGCACTCCCTTCCTTTCCAATCTCTACCAGGGCCAAGATTCTCCTGGGGATTCAGCACAAGCTGGTAGATTCAGTCAAGGTAGTTCCAGTCCCCTTCTCCCAGGCTGAGTGTAGTGTCCCTGAATAAGCCCCAGTTTCCAAACAGCCAGTTCATGCACTAAGGACAGGTCCCTGTCCCACTGCCTGGGTGCCTCCCAAACAGTTCAAGCTAATCAACTTTCACACTTATACAGAGGCCATCATCCAGTTCCATGTGGACTCCTCAGCTATTGGTTCATAGTTCATGTGTTTCCAGTAGTTTGGCTATTTGTACCTGAGCTTTTTCAATTATTGCTCTCAACAATTCTTGCTCATATAATCCCTCCCCTTTCTCTCCAATTGGAATCCTGGAGCTCCACCTGCAGCCTGCCCATGGATCTTTGCATCCACCACCCTCAGTCATTGGATGAGATTTCTAGCATGACAATTGGGGAGTTTGACCATCTGATCACCAGACTAGATCAGTTAGGGCTTTGTTTCTACCATTGCCAGTAGTCTACAGTGGTGATATCTTTGTGGATTTCTGGGGACCTCTCTAGGACATTGCTTCTTCCTATTCTCATGTGGTCTTCCTTTATCATAGTCTCTTATTCCGTGTTCTCCCCTTCTGTTTTTGATCCAGCTGGGATCTCCTGCTCCCCTAAGCTCTCTTTCCCTCAAACTTTACCCTTCATTAGCCCCACTCACGTCTAGGTTGTTCATGTAGATCTCATCCATTTCTCTGTCATTGGTGCTATCCTACTGACTTTCTTAGGGTCCAGTTATCTAGGTAGCCTGTCTGAAGTTTTGTAGCAGTCTAGTCATATTTGATTTACATCTAGTATCCTACTATAAGTGTGTACATACTGTGTTTGTCTTTCTGAGCCTGGGTTATCTCACTCAGGATGATTTTTTATAGATTCATCCATTTGCCTGCAAACCTCATGATGTCATTGTTTTTCTCTGCTGAGTAGTACTCCATTGTGTATATGTACCACATTTTCTCTATCCATTCTTCTTAAGGAGATGGAAACTGAGAAGCAGCAACATGAATATTCTATCATTAACTCATGTCCTCGGCTTTGCACACATGGAAGAATGACTTCCTTCTGACAGAGTGTGGGAGTGGGGGTTTCGAAAATTATATAAATATAAAATCCAGCTGTACATTCATATCTGTGTCCCAGTTAGATCAGCTAATGTGATGAGCATATTGTTTTACATCATGCTGTAAAATATCATATTGTACTTTTATGTTCACAGATGTTTTGTGAGTATGGACATGTGTGTGCTTGTGTGTGAAGTATTGAAAGATGATTCTTTTGTGTAATAATCATGTCCATGCCTAGGAAATCAGCTTCAATATCATTCTTAAGTACATGACATTTGGAGAGATGGCAGGTCTTTCTTTTTAAACACCTGTCATCCATATTTTATAAAAACTACGATTTGTTGGTCATTTCAATGAAACTCTCTGCACCATATCCTTTCCTGGTTATAAAATGAAATAAACATGCAAACATGCCTGGTGTGATCCCATCAATACACACATGGCTCAGGGAGCATCATGTAAGGAGGCCCCAGGATTAAGAAGACAAATCATTTTGGATGAACTTAATATAACAATACATATCTTTCAATAATATCCTTGGACATCGACATGCTCATTTGCCTCATAAATAGAGAAAAAACAAAATTTTTAATTTTTAATTGTTTTATTTATTTGATATCTTGACTTCAATATGCATATATTTGATATTATACCTTTCCAAAATAAAAATTTTGTTTTCTTTATCTGATTTTTTGGATTCAATATGTATTTTGGATATTAGAAATGTATCAGATGATAATTTGTGTTTTATTTATCTAGTTCCTTGGATTTAATATCTATTTTGGATACTAGGCAATTCCCATCTGATACACATCTGATATTGAAAATATCCAAACTAAACACAAGTAATAAGAAAAACAAAAAATTCTCAAGTGATAAAGCTTAAATATCAAATACATTCATATTGAACATAGAAATTAGGTAAAACATAATTTCTCACCTGATAAAGTTCTAATATTCAAAATATACATATTGAACACAAGAAATCAGAAAAAGAAAGCAAAATTCTAATGTGATACAGGTCAATATCAAAAATATACACTTTGTACATAAAAATTAAATAAGGGCCAGAGTGATAGCTCAGTGGTTAAGAGCATTGACTGCTTTTCCAAAGGTCCTGAGTTCAATTCCCAGCAACCATGTGGTGGCTCACAACCACTTGTAAGGAGATCTGGTGCTCTTTTCTGGGCTGCAGGGACACATTCAGGCATAATACTGTATATATAATAAATAAATAAATCTTTAAAAAATTAAACAAAACAAAAATTATCATCTGATAAAATTTGAATATCCAAAACAAACCTATTGAATACAAGAAATCAGATGAAAACAAAAAAATTCTCAACTGATAAAGATCCACTATACAAAGTTTACACACTGAACACATGAAATTAGATAAGTAAGAAAAATTCTCATCTAATGGAGGTATAATATCCAAAATAATCATTTTGAATATAATTAGATAAATAAAATAATATCCAAAATATACATATTGACCACAAGAAATAAGGCAAAACAAATTTTCACCAGTTATTGTCTAATATCTAAAATGTATATATTGAACACAAGAAATTGGATAAGTAAACAAAAATTGTCATCTGATAAAGGTTGAATTACCCAAATATACACAAGAAATTGAACACAAGAAATCATGTAAATAAAAAAAAATATGTGATGAAGGTCTAATATCCAAAATATACATATTGAACAGACTTGGGTAAATAAAAAAAAATCCCATCTGATAAAGTTCTAATATAAAAAAATATACATACTGAGCACAAGAAATTTAACAAAATAATAACTTTCACGTGATAAAAGTCTAATATAAAAATATGCATATGAAACAAAGAAATTAAAAAAAGTTCTCATCTGATAAAGGATTAATATCCAAAAGGTACATATTGAACAAAAGTGATTATATAAATAAAACAAAAATAGTCACCTGGTAAAGGTCTAAGTGTAAAAATATATTTAATGAACACTCAAAAATAAATAAAACAAAAATTCACACCTGATGAGGTCTAATATCAAAAATCTTCCTATTGAAAACAAGAGATTAGATGAACTAAGCAAATATTCTCACAAATAAAGGTCTAATATCCAAACATTTCAGAGAAAGATATTGTGAAGTAGGATGTTTTTGATATTAGACATTTATCAGATAAGAATTTTTGATTTTCTAAATTTCTTGGTTTCCATATGTGTATATTTGATATTAGACATTTATCACATGAGAAATGTTCTTTTACTTATGTAATTATGTTCAATATGTATATTTTGGACATTAGAATTTTATCAGATGAGAATTTTTTATTTATATTGCTTCTTTGGTACAATGTGTATAGTTGGGATTTTAGTCATTCATCAGATAAGAATTTTTGTATTATTTATCTGATTTCTAGTTTTCAATATGTATATTTAGGATATAGTCTTTTATCAGCTGATAATTTTTGTTTCATTTACTTTCTCATTCAATAGGTATGTTTTTCATATTAGATATTTATCATATATGAATTTGTGTTTTATTTATCAGATTTCTTGTGTTTGATATGTATGTTTTGGATATTTTTTTTTTTCGAGACAGTGTTTCTCTGTGCAGTTTTGTGCCTTTTCCTGGAACTCACTCTTGTAGACCAGGTGGGCCTCAACTCACAGCAAATCACCTGATTCTGCCTCCTGATGTGAATTTAAAGGATGTGGCACTGCCCATCTTGACTTTTTTGTATCTTATCTATTAATGATCATATGTTAATTTCAGGTATTAAAATTATCAGATGCACCAATTTTGGTTTTAGTTCATCTTGATTTCGTGTTCAATGTTATTGTGGATATTAGTGACTTCCCATTGAAAAGTATCTTTTATTTAATTTCGATGTTCCACAATGTATATTTTTGATAGTGACATTTATCACATGCAGATGTTTGTTTTATTAGCTAATGTGTTCAATATGTATATTTTAGATATTAGACTTTTATCAGAATCAGAATTTTTGTGTTATTTTATCTGATTTCTTGTTTCAATGTGTATAGTTTGATATTAATCTTTATCAGATGGGATTTTTGTTTTATTTATCTATTAGTTCACCGTATTATGAATATTAGATCCTTTATCCAGATGGGCAATTCTTTTCTTTTTTACTTCATATTTTTTTGGTGGTCTATATGTATAATTTTTGGATATTAGACAATTTATCAAGAGAGACATTTTTTTTTATTATTGGAATTTCTTGTGTTCCTATACGTATTACTGGATTATTAGTTTCAGTTATTAGTGAGCTTTTTAGTTTCAATGTCTTGTGTTTGGACATATATATATATATTATATATATATGATAATCTAACTGAGGAATTTTTGTTTTATTTTTATGATATTCTTTTAATACTGTATATTTTGAATTTTAGACATTTATCAGATGAGAATATTTGTTTTATTTTTCTGATTTCTTGGGTTCAATACATATATTTAGGATATTTATCAGGTGAAATTTTTTTTAAATTTATTGTGTTCAATAAGTATAGTTTGGATATCAGACATTTATCAGGTGAGAAGTTTTGTTTTATTTATCTTATTTTATTACTATGTATAAAGCTGTCCATGAATGCACACTTAAAATTTTATCACATACTATTCCTTCACTTTCAAGGGTAGTCAAAATTTTTTTCAGATGTTATTATGTGATATAATTATTTGAGATGACATTGGAACCAATAACATTTATCTTTCCTAAATGCTACAACTCTAAAATGTGAAATAATTTTGAGCTCTGTGCATAAATTTCATTAAGATTTTCAAAGCAAAGAATTTATCAGACACAATTTTATATAATTAAATATAATACAAATATAAATTATTTAAATGTAAATTAAATTTATAATATATAATTTATATACTTAATTAAATGTAATATATAGTTTTTTCACACTGCAGATGTTAACCACCTCCAACGCACACATTGGCAGGTCCCAATGCATTCATTATCTCAGTGAAAAAATAAGACTCACAACACGAGAAAGATGTGTTTGGAGATCAGCACCAGGGAATTTATGGGCAATCATTGGGAGATTGATGATGTAAAATTTTCAATTCAGGAACATGTATTGTTTAAAATTTAAAAATAAAAGTAAGAGATTGACACCATTGAAGAGAAACTAGAAGAGCTTGATTTGGAGATGATTTTTCCCCTGTTTTTAACAGGTTCAACTTTGATAAAATATAAGATAAAGCAAAATTTATTTTATTTTGTCTTGTTTCATTTTTATCTCTTTTAATGAGAGACAAAATGAATGCAGAGGGATGGGGAGTTAGGGAAAAACTGGGAAGAAGGTTGTCATGTAAACTGTAATCAAGATACATTGTGTAAGTATATAAAATAATGTA